>NW_004524614.1:13327861-13356269 GCF_000260255.1 Octodon degus
GAGTATAGATATGGTCCAATAAAACTTTTTATAAAAACAGCTCATGATTGCCCATAGACCATAGTTTTCTAAGCCACATATATGCTTTCTCACACCACTTCTAGAAAAGTTGAGTTCTGCTCATGTGAATCCACATGGAAAGGAAAACTGAAATTCTGTGACTGGATTCTCCTAGACTCTGTCTTTGGTTTGTCAATTTTAACCTCTATATTATGGTTGTAATGAGATATAATTAAAAGTACAAGAGTTTTTCTGAGTGCTTCAATCAAATCACTGAAACTAAGCATGATCTTGGGAAAGTCAAACATAGAATGATTTACGTAATCATGAATGACTAGAAATATAAGCTTGTGATTTCAGTCTTCTCCAGTGACTATACGTGGTATAACTGTGCCCTATTCTGCTGTACGTCAGGTTCGTCTAGGGATGACATATGAGTGTCTTTCAGCTCATATGTAAGTGGACAAGAACCAACAGTGAGAACCTGAGTTGGGAATCTCTATTTTAATAAAAGGATAACGACATTACTATTTGTTCATTTAACCTTCAAAACACATGAATTTCTATTTCACCAGTCATATGGAAACTGATCTTCTAGGCTCTTGCAAGATCAAGGTTCACAATTCAGCCAAACCATTTACTATATCTATAAGACATGGAACAAATTCCATAAACTCTGTTGTACGCCTTCATTTCCTGCTTATAAACAGGAACAATGATAACTACCATAGGATTACTGTGAAGTTTAACAAAGATAGACTATATATACTTCAGTAAAAATTAGTGATAGAGGATGGCTCTTAACCACTAACTATCCTGCCAAAAATGATCTTGCCTTTGTATCTCGTCTTCTTTTCCTCAGCTTTCAAGGAAGGGTCTACTTTGCCATGTTGATTTTTTGGAATGTTGTGATGTAAAATGAGAAAAGAGAAAGAACAGAAGAAGATGAAGTATATATCCTAAGGCTGTAGAACAAATGTTTGAGGAAAAATCTGACACAGAAAAGTTTGGTAACCCTAAATCGTTGGAATATATGAGGTGAATTTTCTCTTCCTGATGTTTGGGAATCACACAAATGGACCTGATTGACCTGAACCCAATATGTAAAACTCCTGACTGAGAAAAACAATACAGAGAAGTATATGAAGAATAGTCTTTCTATTTCTCTGTGGATTAGGACAGATCCTAGAAAACTTCAAATGCTTGTATTTGTCTTATGCTTTCCAGAAACTCTACTGCTGAGTATCCCTTAAGTTCTGTCCTTAAATTATATTGAAGGAATATAGATGCCTATAGATGTACACTTAGGGAACTTCTTGTCAGTGCAATGAAGCACTCAAAAATCTCATCTAAAAATTAAAGCCAGAAAATTTTGTTCATTTAAAGATCTAATATGTTCTTTCCCTACATAATTTTGGATGCCATTAAGGTCAGAGTCAAGCTTCAAGCCCAATGCATACTGATTTAAATTCTAAGTTACATCTACCTACATTTGAACTGCTTTTTTCTCCTTTCTGTGTTGCCATGTCAGACCATTGCAAGTAGAAGTGGATAAAACAGAGTAAGTTTAAAATTGCTGGGAGTGAATTTGACAGAGCAGATTTCTGTTGTGTGCTGGAAGGAGGGGGTAGCAGTGGAAGAACACTCAAGAGAAGTAGAAACAAATCAATTCAAATTTAGGAGCTATAGCAAGGCAACAAGAATAGAACAATAAGATGAAGCTTTAAGAGCTGAGGCTCAATGAGAGAAGCTTCTTGTGAAACTTGACCCAACTTAAAAACGTTGCTGAAAAAAAAAAAAAACAGTGTTTTGATTTTAGAACTCAGAAATTTTTGTACAAAGAATTGGATTGATGATTAGGTGGCTGAAAAGCATACACTTTTGACTTTAAAACATCAGGAAGCTGAAATTTAGAGCCCCTTCAGTAGACACTAAAAGTGCTGAAGGATTATGGCTTAGAGATTTAATCAGTTCGAGGAGAACAGCTGCAACTGAACAATCTAGAAGGTTATGTGAATACCCATAACTTATCTGTGGATCTTAATATTAATAGTAGATTTGAATTTAAACAGTAGAAAATATGGGAACCATTATTGCTATCAGATACATGCAATATGAGAAAGCATTTTTTTTCAGGGACTTTTTATTAAATATGCTTGTGGAGCATAGTGAATTCATTCACTGTGGGTAGTTAGCACATGTACACAGCATGTGATAATTCCTGACACTTCTTGTGGCCCCCAGTATCTCTCAGTTCCTTTCTCATTCGAATAGCTCTCTCCCGTCACTTCTCGTTGTCCATCTTTTCTTTTGCTCTTCGATTAATTTACACTTTAGGTTTCTCATAGAGAAACTATACAATACTTAAGTTTATATGTCTGATTTATTTCACTAAAAGTTATGGATTCATGGTACATGAAGTTTTCTACAATGAATCATTTACTTTATTTCAGAGTAGCACTTCATTGTGTATAGTTATTAGTTTTTCTTTAATCATTTATCTCTTGATAAATATATATGTCACTTTCATTTTTAATATTTCTATAAACTAAAAATAAGATACATAGAACACACCTAGGAAACACTTTAAAAATTATCTAGCCTTAGCCTTACCTGTTACAGGTTTGACTGTATAAACCACAATCAAGTAACTCAACTCATGCCAAAGACCTGAGGCCTATGAATTGTAGCACATGCTCCCCATTCTGTTAGAAAAGCATGGGTTTCTCTGTCCCAAAGCACAGTCAGTGGAGATAGAAAAGTGGTTTTGAAGCTATTTCTAGTAATAAATGAATAAATAAGCCCACATAACTACAGTTCCTCCTACTCTCTCACAGTTCACATTTGCTACTTTTCTCTTATAAATTTCACAACTTGAACTTATTTTAGTTTGCAAATTTGTAGAATTTGCATAGTCCACAATATCCCCAAAAGGGTTCACTAAGGATACATGTTAACAGTATAGATCAGTTTTATCTTAGGACTTGTTTCTTCTTGTCTTTCTTTATAAATCTTCTCTCTTTTTCTATGACTCAATATTTTCTTTGGAAGGGAGGGTGATATAGCGCTTGCTTAGGTAAGCGTGGAGGCCAGCATTTGATCTCTGGCATTGCTTGCCATGCCAGCTCCTCCCCCGGGTACATGGAGCTGGCAGTGGAGTCTGGGCATAGTGGCTCATGCCTGTAATCCAGCAGTAGGGAGGCAGAAATCAGGAGGATCCCTACGAGTCTGAGCTGCATAGTGAGACCCCGTAAAAGCAAACAAACAAAAAAATAAAAAATAACCCTAAGATTTTCTTTGGAAAATCTCTTTGGACCAGTACTTCCATATTTACCACTAAGGCTGTTAGTTCTTTCAAATTCAAAACTGTAATCTGCAGTATAAATCTATTCTTCAGTAGGATAAGCATACTTTGCAGTTCTTTGGCAACCTACTTTTTTTCTGCAGCTTCATCCATGCCAGGATATTTATATTACATTTTATTTCGTTTCATCTCTTCTATATACTGAGCATCCTCAATCAAAGTGCAAGGAAAGATATAGAACAGAATAAAAAATAAGACAAATTTATTTTATGATCATTATTTATCCTTGTTTTGCTGACTCGATAATATTTTTGTAGTATTTTATTTTTTCATGACATAGTATCTATCATCATTATAGGAATATGATTCCTTTTTCTGTTATAAAACTTCTTATTATTTTATCTTTTCTAAAAATTGAGGCTTGGTATATCTGGTGCAACTGACACAACTAAGGTCAGAAAAGAAGAGGAAGATTCTTTAAAATGAAGAGTTCAAACAGTTAATTTTCTCAAATCCTAAAATTATAGAAGGCATTTTTGCAAGGATGAAATTTTCAAAATCTTAAACTAAGATCTTCAAATCTTGAGAAGATGTAATCAGAGCAGTGAACAGTAATAACACACAACGGCTCTTATCCCTTCTATTCATTAGGTCCTCCTAATGTGGTTTAATATAATACACACAGCTATGAGATCCATGTTGTTTTTCAATTGCCCTCACCACAAATACGTCAACATTTAGAACTCAAAAAAAAAGCTATAGATACGTTCATTATCCCAAAATTTTTAAATCTGCTGCTACCTATAAAATGCTTTCAGAAGCATGTTGTCTGAAAAAAGATCAAATTCAATATTCTTCTTAGAGCACCTCAGGGGCATTAGCCCCAAGGAAGTTTGTTCTAGAGTCCAGCTGGCATAGCTATAGCCCAGACAATCCAGAACTATTTTAGTTCTCTGTGATATTTTCTTTTTTTAAACAACTTTAAAATTTACTTATTTGTTTAGAACAGGGTCTCACTATGCAGCTCATACTCATAGTGATCCTCCTGTCTCAGCCTCTTAAGTGCTGGGATTACAAGCGTGCACCACCACATCCAGTTTTAGTGGCCAGCATGGCATGCCTGGAACAGCATGTAGTACCAGGAATTGAACCATGGTCCTTGTGCTTGTCAGGTAGGCACTTAGACCACTGAGCTATCTCCCCAGCCTTTCTGTGATATTTTCATACTATTTTATGGACTCTTTCTATAGCATTCCTTTCAGGATTAGTATCACTTTCATATATAGTTAATCTTTTTTATGCACATGAATTAAAAACTCATACATAATCACATATTCATGTTACTAGATGCTTTTAATTATTAGTATCCTACATACATGTTTTTATAATTTTGAACCTTTTAAACTTTATTTTGCCAATTTTATTAAACTGAAGTCTCAATTTGCAAAACAGTAGTGAAGGGCATAGTTTTGATCATTGTCGACTGCTTATTTTCACTTGTGTCAAAACCAGATTTTCTTTCTTTCTGTCTCTATTTCTTCTTGGTTACACATCATTCAGGTATACAATCTAAGTCTTCATAGTTTCCTGTCAGTCAATGATTCTCAAACTTGGGCAATAGTGTTTCATGGACATTTTGCAAGAGTTCTGCCTTAACCCTATCTTTTCCCCTGACTTTGAGTAAATCAAGATTTTAAAAACTCTTTCCCTTCTTAACTGCTTCTCATTTGGGCTTTGGGGATTCGTAGCATCATAAACAAAACTGACAGAAATTTATTTTTAAAACTATAAATTTTACCAGTTATAAAATATTACTTGTTAGGAACCACATTTTCAGATACTGTACTATTACTCTTCTACTACTTACTATGTTATAAATTTCAGTAAATATTTCCAAATGCACTTTATTGTTGTGTAGTTTATATTTAGATGTTCCCCCAAAGCCTCATACAGTCAGTCATAGGTGGTGCTTTGGGGAGGTGACTAGACCTAGAGTGTGTGATGCAGTGCTTAAGGGCGGCCCACCCTGAGTACGGATGACCAATTAGCAGGCACACAGGCTGGATGGACTATGAAGGCAGCTTCTGCTACCTGCCACTACTGCTTGCTGCTTGCCTCTCTGCTGTCTCCTGTCTGCCACATCATGAACTGCTTCTCCTCCGCACTACCCTCTGCTCTGCCACCCTGCTTTGGGGTCCGCTAACTATGGTCCAAGACCTCCACAGACAGTTGAAATAAATCTTGCCTCCTTTCACTTTGGGTATTAGGTATTTTGGGTGCTGTGTATTTTGTCTCAGTAAGGAGAAAGTCATTAAGATGATTCTTTGATGATATTTTTAATAAGCCCTAGCACTATTGAGGAGATAGCCTTTCAGTTTAAAAAAAAAAAAAAAAGTTCTTCCTCAAATGAGATTTTTTTTTGTTTTTATTTTTTGATAGAGTTTTGCTGTGTTTTTTTTTTTTTAATTTTAGGGAAGGGTCTATAGGGTGTTCAGGGTCTCACCACTGGATCAGACGCATAGTGATCTTCCTGTTTACAGCATACTAAGAGCTGGGATCACAGGCCTGCACCACCATGCCCAGTCTCAATTGCCACCTCAGAGTGCCCTGGGGGCAGGGCCAGCAAGCCTGGGGACCAAATCCCAGGCCCCATGGGGCCGGGGAGATGGCTCAGTAGAATAAGCGCTTGCCTGACAAGCACAAGGACCTGAGTTCAATCCCGGTTCGGAAAAAAAAACAAAACAACAACAACGACAAAAAAAAAAAAAAACAGTTCCCTGCATCTAATTGCAGGCACTTTAATCCACTGAGCTATTTGTCGGGCCCTTGCTGTGTAATTTAGACTGGTCTTGAACTCACTATGTAGTCCAGGTTTGCCTTGAACTCACAGTAATTCTCCTGCCTCAGTTTCCCTAATGCTGGAATTACAGATGTGTGCCACCATCCCCAGCCCCTCAAATGAGATTTCTTATATCCCTGAATTTAAAAAAATTTTCAGACCTTTCCATATTTGTTGATAAATTTCCTGAGCTGTTTTCTGAGTCTCTTATTTTTGTGTGTATTCTAGTTCCTTAATGGTTTTGTCCATGAAGAGATATATTGGTAAAGTCAGATTTTTCAAGTATTTTGTTATTTTATTCTTCAGAGCTTATAGAAACATCTTCAGTCCATTTGTAGCATCATTATGGGGACAAGGACTCTAACCCTATCAGATGTGCCAGGACTGTGGTCTCCCAACACTGAGGCATGAAATCAGAAACCAAAGGAGGTTAGAAGATTGGCATTAGAGACAAGAACAACTTCTGGATTTTTAGGAAGGGTCCCACACAGGAGACTGCTGAGGATCTTTGTCAGTAATAATTTATTGATACAGCAAAGTCACAATGTGAGTACAGTGTGGATCAAACTACAAGCAACCCATAGGATTACAAGTGTAGTCACTTAGGTAATATGGATCAAATAGGAAAGTGATTCATGTAGAAAGGGCATATGGAAGGAACAAAGGCATTCTTGGGAAGGGTTGGGAGCATGATCTAGATCTTCCACTCATCCACTAGTGTGTACTACAGAGCATATCTGGGCTTACTGGACCAGGTCCTGCTAATGACAAAATGAGGCCTGGTCCTCCAGGCTTTCCTCTGCTCATAATTTTGATGTTTTGGCCTTCTACACTGACTCTCTTGAGGGCTTAAACCCTCTCCTGATTGTCCATTAATTTCTATCTAATTTAGCTGTCTATAATAGTATTCATGGGTCTTGAACTTGATTTCCTCTCCAGCTGGTTGATTCTGTTTTTCCCTTTTGTTGCAGTACCTGTTTTCTACCCTTGGTGTACAAAGTGGTATGGTTATAGGTTTGGAAGCTTGATTTATTGTGTGCTACTATATTTCTTCTTTTTCAGGCAAAGTTATTTTCTTCTTGTATATGGAAATAAGGTATAACCTGATGCTATGTTTCTTCTTCAACTGAACCATCTTTTCAAAAATGTCATAGACTTGGAGTACCAAATGCAGTAATTCTTTTTATAGTCATGCTTGATTTTTTTCTTATTAGCTTTCTATGATGGTCACTGCACAGTACATTAAAATAGATGACCATACCATTATTTAAGAGTATATTTCAGCCATTTAACAGTCTCCTTTAGGTTTGGACACTAAGTAGTAATGAACTATAATGTAAAATAATTCTGCTCATAGTTTTTTCAAGTAGGATTGAAGAGTAAATTAGAGGGGTCTTTTCAGCATAGCAACTTCAGCTGGAGGCTAGGACAGCTTCAATACCTTGCCTTGATGCTGGAAGTTGAGGACCCTGAAGAGAAACACATTTCTGATCAAGTAAAATTTTATCCTTTACACTGCCCAGTTGGACCACTTCCACCCTCAGTTTCCTAACAGTAAGTAGGAAAGCCAAACATCAGGCTTTTCTATTCAATAAGATTATAGAAGACAGTGGTGCAGCTGAAAAATACAAAGCCCCTCTTCCCAAGATCAAAATGTATTTGGAGTTGTTTTTGTAATATTCCATTTTGTCTTTTACCAGAAAGTGGCATCTTGCTTCACTTTCCCTCAAATAGAAAATATATCGGACTGTACCCTTTCATATTGTCCTCCCCAAAGCCATTTAAACTCCTTTACTTCTGCTCTATTTCAAGCAATCTTTTTTTTACATTTGTACAACTTAGAGGTGTTTGTCTTCATTACAAATCATTTGTTCATTCAGAAGTGTTGAACTTCTGAAAGTTCAATCAGAGGTATCTAACGTTCTACCTTTTGCCTAATAACATTTTTCAAGTTTTAAGCAATGAAAGATGAAGATGAGGTGGTTGTACACAGCTGTAATCCCAGTACCTCGGGAGGCTGAGGCATGAGGATCAAAAGTTCCAGCCTAAACCTGGTAATTTAACAATTATCTCAAAATAGTAAGACCCTATCACAAAATAATAAATGATTGTGGATATAGTTCAGTGTGATGGTTCTCGGGAAAGGAGGTAGAAGGGCCAGCCAAGCAGCTCAATAGATTAAAGGGCTTGCAAGTAGGTACAAGGGTCCCAGGTTTGATCCTGGGCCTGAAGCGCCAGCCCTGCCCCCGGGACACACTGAGATAGCAATTGAGACTGGGCATGGTGGTGCGCACCTGTAATCCCAGCACTTGGGAGGCTGTAAACAGAAGAATCCCTACAACTGTGATCTAGTAGTGAGACCCTGAACACTCTCTAGACCCTTCCCTAAAATATAGGGGGAAAAAACAAAAACAAGGAAAGGAGGTAGGAATAAGGATACCTCTGAATCACCCATGTAGTCCAGAAGTGTGTTTGTGTGGTATCTGTCATCCCAGCCCACTACTTCTTACAGAATGCTTGAGAGAGATGGGATCTGTGAAACTTGATACAAACTCTTCATCATCCATGCAACCCAGCCTTATGCATCCACTCCTTTCAAGTAGTTTTCTGTTTGTTTGTTTTTTTTATGAACATCAAGAAGGAAAGTCTTCTCTTTAGCAAGTGGAGATATTATAAACAGCTAAGTTATGTAGAAACTAATAGGCCATCAGACAGGGTTAGGCCCTTGAGATCAGTGCAAAAGGAGAGAATACCTCAAAACTGGCTGGATATTTATCTGAAGAAAGTAAGGTCTCAGGATAAAATCAAAATATCCAGAATTGCATACTTACCTATGGGATGAATGGAAACTTGAGAACACTGTAATTGGTACACCCAGTCCATTAAATCCAGATATTCATCAGACACCCAGGTGAGTGACCAGGATATCTGGAACTATCCTTTCCCAAAATTTTTTCAAGAGTCATAGATAAGTTGAGGTTACTAATGCCAGCCATATGGCCTTACTATGTCCCCCCTTCCTTATTGGATCAATATTAGATTAAGCAGGTATACTTGTAATTCTCTAGGTTGACAAAGGTTTGACCCACATTTTACCCACAGTGACCTGGCTGTATAAATTATTCCAACAAAGGACTTTGGTGGCCACCTACTAGGTGTCCCTGCTGTCTCTCAAGAGTTATTTCTCAGTAAACTTTTCCTACGTTTAACTTCCATTGTGCATTGGAATTCATTCTTCAATTTCAAGGGACATGAACTCTGCACATCTGACAGCTAGCAGGTCAGGAATTAAATTCTTCCTCTATCAGAAGGAATATCCAATCTGAACAAAACGAAGTTCAGTATATATTAAGAAGTTATAAAGGCCAAGAGATAGCTCAGTGGACTAAGTGTCTGCTTAGGCAAGTTCAGGGACCAGGGTTCAATCCCTGGTATTACATGCCACACTGGTCCTGGCCCTGGTGCCCTGAGCTGGCCACTGAGTCTGGGCATGGTGGCATATGCCTATAATCCCAGCGCTGGGGAGGCTGAAACAGGAGGATCACTATGAATCTGAGCTGTGCAGTGAGACCCTGTACAAAATACATTTTTTTAAAAAAGAAGTTATAGACACTATGAAGAAGAATAAAGGAGTAAAGAAAGGAGGTTGCAGTAAGGATATCTCTGGATCACCTACATAAAGCCCCAAAGAAATGTTACAAATTTATGATTCCAAATTAGATGTCTTTTCCCTCTTTGAATTGTAGAACAGATAACAATACCCAAGACCTACTAAACAGCAAAGGAGGCTTATATTTTTGGCCCAGTATAATAAAAGCAAAATTGAAATTATAAATCTACTTCTCAACCCAGTGGATATTGGATGACTATAAACATAAGGTAAAAGAAATGAAGGGGTGTGATAGGCCAGTGAAAAGGGAGGAATAATCACTGTGTTTTCTAGGAATGGGTAGAGATAACCTGGAAATGTATATCCACCTCTTTTCACTTCTTATCTGGTTCATATCGGTCATGATTATGACAATTATCAACTTCCATAGCATTACCACATGGGATGGATACAGCAGATAGATTTCAGTCTCTTCTGCATGGTGTGCCAAGAATTACTAGGACACATGCAATGCCAAGTGAAAAGCAGCCACATTCATTGAAAGTCAGAGGAGATGTGTTCAGTGCAATATTGTGAAGACAAAAGTTATGACATGAACATCAAAGTGGTGCTGGGATGACAGGAAAATAGAAAACACATGGCACACAGTAAGTCAGGCTCTCAGAGTTTTAAAGAATATGCACTCTATTCTGGTTGCCTCTTATTTGGTCTCTGGATTAAGAGTAACAGAATACTGAGTCATCACAGGGGCTTTCAACTCTTACGTCTATCCAGAATGCACCTGGATTTTAATTATACATATGTGATGTAGTACACATCCGTGAAGCTTTGAGGGAAAAGTGACTGCAGGTCAGACCAGAAGAGTGAATGTGCTTGTTCTACTGTGTGCTTTGAGCAAGAGCATCAAAGATTTCCTGGGTATTTGATATTTTATTTTCTACCTCTCTTGAAACAGTGGAAGGAATATTGGCTCACAATCCCCATGGTACCACCTGTATTAGTGGCACTGAGCAAGAATGTAATTTAGCATGCAGATGGGGATATAATAAGGTAGTCTGATGATTCCTCTGGAAACCATCTAAAATCCAACCTATTTGAAGTAGCCCACCTGAGGAGGGACTTTCTATCCTCCAAGATAAGAAGATTACAGTAGAGTAGAAATTCAGTTAGGTTAAGTAGGCAGTACAAGATAGGGCAGGGTAACCAAAGGAAGGATGTTGGCTGGAGCAAGCCAGAAGACCAAAGATAATAACTCAAGAAATCACTAATGTTTCCTTGAAATTGAGAGAAGTGAGATTACTGTGGGATGTCTCTCATCTTCTTGAACTCTCTTGACCCTTATTGTGCCTGGGGATTCTGAGCTGTCTGAAGAGCTCTCTAGTACACACAGTAATGTATTTCCTATGTTTCATGAAGCTTAAGCCAGTTGATTCTCAAAGCCTCCATTTTGCATACCCTAGTAAGACACTTCAGGATTTATTTTTGTTTTCCTTACCCCCTGCTGTGTTCTTAATTGCTTTGCAATGGCATCTCACTGACAGATGCAAGGCTGCTGACACTATGCCAATCTCACTAAAATGAAGTTGTCTGGCACCTGAGGGAAACTTGGCCTTGTGGACACTTCATTTCTCATTGAGACATCTGTGCCCTACTTTCAGGGCCTGACTTGTAGGGAACACACTGTCTTACAGGAATTCCTGTTGCCCTCATTGCTAATCTGTGATGCTGCCTGAGTACCAGGGTGGTACTTAGATCCATCCTCCATAATCCCGATCCTCAAAACTCTGAGACAGCGGAGTGAAGGTGACCCGGGGACTTAGAGACCAAGGAGAAAGTGTGCTCAGAGGTGTATGAAGCTCACACCCACCATATGACTGAGCAAAACTGGATGAGTGAGATCCACAGAAAATTTATGTGTTTATTATTTATTTTTTTAAATGTATTTGGTACAGGGTCTCACTACACAGCTCAGACTTGTAGTGATCTTCCTGTCTTCAGCCTCCCCAGTACTGAGATTGCAGGCGTGTACCACCATGCCCAGACTCGGTGGCCAGTTCAGTGTGCCCGGGGGCAGGGCTGGTGCAGCATGTGGTGCCTGGGATCAAACCCAGTCCCTGCACTTGCCTAAGCAGATGTTTAGTCCATTGAACTATCTCACCACCTCTTGAAAATTTATCTTTAGGGGAAAATAATGTATAAGATCTAGCCTGTCACTGCACTGTGAACAAAAAAGAAGCCTATGTTTTCAAATTTGATTTGAAAATAAAAATCAGACCAAAATGAATAGCTCTTACCAAAAAGACCAAAAATAGCACATCCTGATAAGGATTTGGATAAAAAGACTCCTTATACACTGATAATGGGGATGTAGATTAAGGCTGCCATTATGGAAGGAAGGTTTTCCTCAAAAAATAGTACCAGTGAAACTATTATATGATCCAGCAATCCCACAACTGGATATATAGCCAAAGGAAATGATATCAGAATGTTGAAGAGACATCTTCTCTCCTACATTGCAGCACCATTCACTATAAAGAGATGGACACAACCTAAATGCCCACTACCTGATGTGGCATAAGCAAATGTGGCATGTATATTGTAGGAAATACTGTTCAGTCCTTTTTTTAAAAAAAAATGAAATCCTATCATATGTGATAGATGCTACAGACAGAACTGGTATCATGATGTTAGATGAAGTAGGTCTGGCCCAAAAAGACATCAACAGTGCTGAGATAGGCAGTTAGGGTATGGCAAGCAGCTGAAGAAGAGGGTGTAACCTGTCAACAAAAACATTCAGGACACACACTCAGAACACAGTTTTCAAGCTCTGCACCTGGGACCAATCAGAAAGTGCTTTCTTCAATTATTCTGGCATGGAATCAAGCAGAAATTTTGTAGGGCAGCCTAGATCAGACATCAAGCTGAAGAGGAAGAAACAGAAATGACCACTATTTACAGTGCATTCTTCCATTTATTTGACTCTGCTGTTAGAAATTTCTTCAATTCTGTCAGTTGTGGGAAGCTGGTGACACTGCTAAATAATTATTTTTATAGACACTCAACTGAACTCTACTTAAGGGAGGGACCAACCCTCCGGCTCAAAGACAGAGCAATTTTGTCTCTGCTTATGCATTCATTTTCAGTCCTGATCTAGAAATGCATCTGTTTGTTTGTTTTTATATTCAATTTTGAATTGCTTGTGATATCCACCTGGCTCCCACATTGATCAATGAGTTAAGTAAGATCTTTAATATAATTTTTTGCTTTACATTTGAAAAGTCATGATTTTACCTCTTTTCAAAAATCACCTTTTAACAATTCTTTTCCATTAGAGCAGTATAAATGTAACACTTGAGAAGCAATCTTAATATTTACCTACATTTATTTTGAAAATTGACTGAAAAAATAAGAACTTTGTTTAGAATTTTGTGATATTGTCTCATAAAAAACTTTTATTTAAAGTTGATTACTTTTATTTAGTTTGTTTTATGGTTTTTTGATACCAGATCTCAGTATAAAGTTCATGCTGGCCTTAAACTCATTATTTAGCCCAACCTGGCCTCAAACCGCAAGCAATCTTCCTGTCTCAGCCTACCAAGTTCTGGATTTATAGGTCTATGACATAACACTCAGCTCAAAGCTTTTATTAATGATTTTCTTCTAATGAGTATATTCTCTAACTGAAATGTTTCCTACCCTATAGTATCCCTTAAGTCTTATTTCATGTTATTAAAAAGTTATAAATAATATGAACAATTGATAAAAAATCATTTAGCAAATAATTATTGAGCACTTGCCCTGTTTCAGCCTTGCTCATTTATTAGCCTAAGGATGCTAATATATGTGTCTCACTTTTGCAAGGATCCTTTAAATGTCACACAAGGCCAAATCCACCTCTCTAGCTTCCACCACCACAGTGGCCAGTCAAAGCACATGTTACAAGCCCTCAAAGAATCTTTCCAAGGTAGTATCAGCTGCCAAGAAGGTAACCAGGCCACCTTTCAGCCTTGTCATGCCTCTGGAACATCTGTCTTCCAATTCACCTTGACCTGTTTTCCCTTCATTCTCAGTGCTGACACCAGAGTAAATTGTCATTTAGCCCAATCCTGACTTCCAATGGGAACAGGAAGAGCAATTCCAGGCTGTGACATAGTTACAGAGTGGTCTGAAATTAGAGGCGAAGCCTTTCCAATGATCAGTCTCAGAACCATATTCAAATGGGTAAGGCAAGACAACAGGAGAACAAGAAGACTGGGTCCAGAGGCCAGGAATGCTCATGAATGTGGGAAAGTAACGTAACAATCAATATGGGAATTAGAAGATGGGCTTTTGCATGAGCAAGGAAGACTCTACAATCAAAATGAGAGTAAGCATCAATGTGACAAGTACTCCTATCCTGCCCTGGATGGATTAGTTCTGAGGCAGAGACGGACAAGTAAACAGGCAATTAAGGTGTCTGATTCATCAGTTAATGACCAGGACACACTAAGGAAACCTGCAGAATGGAGACCAATATAGTTAGTATGTCTGTCTGCTCTCAGTTAGTATAGAGTATAAAAAAGGAAAGAATTAAGCCAGAATTATACAGAAAAAAACACCAAATCTGGCAAGATGAACTTTCTCATCTTTGGGAAAGTATCTATATAAGTTTAATACAAATGATTAGCTAATCAGGAGTTTTGACAAAGTAATGAAATCTTTCTTCCATACTTACCAATTAACATTATAACGTACTAATAATTAGTTATCCTATAAGTGAATGCCATAAGTTTTTCCCTTGCTACCCTCTTCCCAGAAAAAGAACTATCCATAGGAGGGATTCATGCGTTCTGGTACCTAGAACTGAGTATTTCACACTCAAGTAAACTTGGCCTTTTGTGGATAGATTGACAAAGACCATTTTTTTTTCGGAGGCTTCTCAGTGCTGAAATATGGACAGGGTTGAGGGCCAGACTGGTGGCTTTGCTAAATTCATCATAGGTAAACAAACAGCTATCAGTGTTCTTCAGGGAGCCCCTATCCTCTTCTGTGACCCCTTTGCAATTTTTAGCAATGGCCTGGTGAGTATGGGTTAGGTGTCACCAGTCAAAGCTATGGAAACATCTGCTCCCCCTTACTCTAATAAAAATATAGTAATAACTATAACTAAACATACTTTTCTTTCACAGGCCTGTTTCTGCTCAGTAGCAGAATTGATTAAAATATCTATAAATACCAGCAGGGGAGAAATGGAGATTCTAATTATATGGTTGGTTGTACGTTGTATGAGGCATTTTCTTCATCTTGATCTGGCTGTGACTGGAGTCCTTCTTACCTCATCTGGTGTTGGCTCTGGTGTTTTCTTCTTGCCAGCTCTTCAGAGTGTTCCTGTAGATGGCCAATAGCAGTACAGAAGGGTGCTGAGCAGCTTTTTGGCTTTGGTTTTCCTACAAGGTGACTGATGTGTGTTAAGTCCTCTAAGATCTACCGTCCAGGCTTAGTGTAGCAGGCCTTGTCCCCACAGGCAAGTCTGTTCTTTTAGGGCATCTGACCAAGTCTCTGACCTCAGCTGCCTCTACTTGACTTCTCTACTTAACTCTACACCTACAGGAAGCCTTGGGATCTCCCCAGGCTGAGGTTGACTGTAAAGGAAGCCAAAGATGATCTAGGCCTCCTTTTCTCTCACTGCAAGCTCCCTCGGGCCCTGAATGTTCCATAGGTGAAGGAGGATTCTGCAGATGCTGTTGCTCAGCAAACTAGAAAAGGTGTGTCAGATTCTTGTTTGCTTACACTGCAAAACTAAAAACAAATGTTTCCCCTGTGTCAAAGTAAATCTTCTGCTCACTTAGAAGACTTCTCTTTGCCTCCTTTGTGTGCTCTCTGCTGACATCTTCTCCTTAAAGCCTTGCTTCATGAAAACTGATTCTGTGGTCACTTTCTCTATTTCCTCATAGCACATTTACTTGGGGTTGTAAATTGGACTTTAGTCCCTGCAACTCCTTTCAGTAAAAGTCATCACTGATATTCAAATTGTCAAATTCAGTGACAGTTGATGTCCTAGTCTTTCTGAACCATAAAGAGGTGTTTTACTTACCTGTTCACTGCCTCCTCAAAATGCTTACTTTAGTATTAGTGACTCCACTGCTGCTAGTCTTATCACCTCCTTTCATCATTTTTCAGTGACCTGCCAACAGGTTCTTCTACTTACCCCTCAGTAATGTTGCTGCCACTACCCAAGGCATGACTCTTTCTCTGCGCTTTTCAGTCCATTTACACACTCACTGGGAGACCCACACATGTGCCTCTACTTTCCTTCACCTACCATTTATCAATGACCCATGGCCTATAAGCCTACAACTCCATATGCCAGCTCAGGAACATTGCTGGGCTCTGTATCCACAAATTATGTTATCTGTCTCTTTGTCTCTCTCTCTGTGTCTCTCTGTCTCTGTCTCTCACTGTCTCTGTCTCTCTGTCTCTCTCTCTGTCTCTCTCTCTCTCTGTCTCTCTCTCTGTCTCTCTCTCTGTCTCTGTCTCTCTCTCTCTCTCTCTCTCTCTCTCTCTCTCTCTCTTTCTTAAATCTCTCTAACCACTTCATGCTTAACATGAATTTAAATCCCTCCTTCTAAGATAGGAAGTAGAGTATAGCAAAACTGGGTAGAGAAATAAGCAGAACTTGTTAATTACAAGATCACAGGATGTAGGGATCAACTGGTCTCAGTGCAATCCATCGTATCCTGGGGAGAAACAGCAACAGGAGTGAGAAAAAGATAGACAAGAAGACAAGAGCTGGGTCAGGTGGTAGCCTGTTTACCTAGTTGGTCAGATCACCCCAAAAGAACAATAAGCCTTTTATTTAACCTTTACAAAGTTGTAATCACAAGGTTGCCTACTGACTAATAACCTACAATGTCCAGACAGGAGGTTTTTTCAAGACTGAGGTAGCTTGACTGCTTTAGGCAATAAGGCCTCATCCTGCCCTCCCACTGGAAATAGGATCAATTTCCAGCTTTAACAGTTCCCAACAACAGGACATGGCCAAATCATTCCCAGGACCCCATATGTGAAACGTCCTGTGTTCTCCCACAAGATGTGTACACTACAAGGTGCCCACTACTGTAACTCTTCATAGCAACACACCATGTATCTTCTAGGCCAGGGTATACTTTTATTTTTGCTCATTTTCTCCTTTCCTCTTTTGTTTGCCCAAAGTTTACTCTGAAGAGCCAGTTTTTTCCTTACGCCTCATCCCTCACTTTTCAAATGAACTTTTGGTAACATTTTTGGCTTGTCTCATCCAATTCTTTGTTCAGAACAGGAAGGACCTATGAAATATATTTAATTGGTGAACCATTTCAAAAGGAATTACCAATAATGCTTTCTTCTGTACTACCCAGGTTGAAGGCACAATACTTGATACAATGACCTATTATTCCAGTTATTCTAGACCAGTGGTAGCAATCCTATGGCACGTGTGCCACAGCAGGATGTTTGTATCACTGAAAGCTCTCAAGGGTTCACTGCTCTAGATTCTGCCTCTTCTGTTTCCACCTCTTCGAGTCTAATTTTACTTCATAAGTGCTACTTTTGGGCTACTTTCCTCTCTCCTGTTGTACTGTCATCATCTTGGTTTAAGCCTTCACTGCATTTTGCCTAGATTATTATTCTCTTTCTCCTACCCAACCTCAACCATCCTGATGTCTCTGAAATGGTAAATCTGCTTATATCATGTCACTTTCCTGCTTAGAGTGCTTCAGAATCCTATAACTTTCGGGATAAAGTTCAAATTCCTCAGTCTGGCTCCTAAGGCCCATGTTTACATTCTGGCAACATACTCCTTTTTGTAAATCTATATACAGGAATGTAAATGTGCTACTTAGTCTTTCTGTGTCTCATTTTCTTGTTCTTGGAAAATGTTACATGAGCACCACATATGTGGTAAGATAGATGTGACCATTGAGTGAGATAGGCCATGTAAAACAATTCAGCATGCCTAGCACACAGGAAGAACTTCATCATTATCATCTCACCTTCTTTCTCCTCTCCAGTCTTTGGTCACAATGGCTAACTTGACATTTCTGAATATAGCCTGTGATTGCATTCTTCTAAGTTTCTTTGTGGTGTTATTTCCTCTGCTTATAATGCTTTTTTCCCTCAACAAGTTCATACTTAGTCTGAGAGACTCTGCTCACATCATTTACTCTCAGGAGCCTTCCTTGACCTTCCTGTTCCAATGTGTTTTCATAGCTCTTTTAGGTCCATGCATCCCAACACTCAAAGTCCTGCTTAAGGCTTGATTATATGTCTATCTCCCATCCAAGACTATAGACTGTATGTCCCTTAAAGGCAGGAAATGGCTTTGTATCCTCAGTTTAAAAAAAGAAAAAAAATTGGCATTGTGGATCTATGCTTTCTATAAATCATTTTTAGTTGAATTAAATAGCTGATCATAAGGTGCTCAGGTACTAGAGGCTACATTTACTTTAGGAAAACATCTTACAACAAATTTTCCTTATCTGTTTTCTTTTTCCATTAAAATCCCAATTTCTAAAATGGGAAATTGACCACTAGTAACTTACTATCAGTGATGAAACTAAGCTAATCAACTTGAAATTTATTATAGATCTATATATGTTTAAAGGGTACTTGTATTTTTAATTAAAGTGCTTATTAAGGCAATAGGATAATTTATTTAATGACAAAATTTAAAGTATAGCAGAAGGAAGGCCATAGTATAAGATGGAGTAATAAATTTTATAATTGAATTTCTTAACATTGTTCAAATAACATGAAGTGAGATGCCCAGTCTTCACAGGTAGATAAACCTGTGGGTCTATTACCTGACGGCATTCAATTGAGAATGCATCCTGAAGGTTTTCATAATTAAACTAGTACTGAGGTACTAGAGTGATATCAGCAATAAAAAGGCAACATGACCAATAAAAGGAACCAAATTCTTACACATGCTATAATATGTTTAATGAAAAATCATCAACATAAAAACTATACACTAGATGACTCCTTTTATAGAAAATGTTCAGCATAGGCAAATCCATGGAGACCAAAAGTAGATTGGGGCTGAGATAACAGAGAGTGACTTCTAAAACATATGGGTTTTTTCAGAGGCTGATAAAAATGTTCTGGAATTAGTAGTGGCAGGTGCATAACCTTAGGAACATTCTAAAAGATCACTTATTTGTATATCTTAGAAGGGTCATTTTTATGGTACATTGAATTATATTACAATAAAAATTTACAAGAAACAAATTGATATACAAAAATGCTAACCCTGGGAAAAAACAGCATGAGTCATTTATTACTGCTATTAGAAGATCTACATATAAATCACATTTCAAAATATAAAGGGTTATATGACCAGCCATGCTACTAGATTTTTTTTTCTAATATATTTTTATAAAGCATCTTTACATTTTCTTTCTGCCAGTTTCCTTACTACTATGTCCTTTCCTCAAAGGCTGTAGACACAATTTTTGATTGGGGTTTTATTTCTATTGTAAACTTTCAATTTTCTTTAAGTAATTTCCTTTAGTTTTCTAATGAGTTCAGTTTAACTCATTCAATAAAGATTAAAAGCTATATGATTTTAAATTCAAATTTTCCCTTTGACAATTCCACTTTTAAGATGAACATTATCACTATCCTGATGCTAGAGATAAGCTGTAATTATTAAAATTTTCTTTCTTTTCATGTTTATTATAGTGACATAACTTATTATTTTTCACGATATATGTCAGTAATGCAGAGGAAGAAACTGAAAACTATGGTGACATTATACTTACAACCTCTTTGTTAAAGATAATGTGAAGTTGAGAGGCCACTGAAGAAATGTGCATTAAAGGACCACTATGTAAGCAATGGCTATCAGCTTTTCTATGCTTCAGAGCACATTTTGAAAAACAACTATTTTAGGTCACAAACTTGAAGAAATGATATGAACTGAACAAGTCAACAATGAGTATACTGCAGGCCAGAACCAGCAGTTCATGGTGTCTATAAACACATCTACTGTCCAATTGGTTGCCCTTCTGCACTGAGGCCTTGGTGAGCAGAAATGCAAACATCTTTTTTTCTTGCAACTAGGAAGTGAACTCAAAGCCCTCACAATAAGCTATGCTCCCAGCCTTACCACCTCCCTTACTCAATTTTTTTAATACAGCATCTTGCTGCAGTGATAAGTTGCTCGGGCTGGGTTCAGATTCATAATCTTCCTATCTTGGTCTCCCGGAATGCTGGAATTATAGGAGCGTACTGCCACACTCACTTCATTGCTTCTTTGACCTTGATGCTTTGCATACTCAAAGGCAAGGGTTAGTTTGTGTGATAGTAAGCATGTAATGTAGGTAGCTCCAAAATTTTCTAACATTTTGATGTCATATTTTTATAATGTCTAAATAAAACAGTTCTTCTTTTTGCACAATCCAGGGTACCAGATGGATATATATATAAAATATCCATCAATATTTTCTTTCAGTTCCACGAGATATACATTTTCTTTGCTTTCCACAGTGTGGCTGCATTTTCATGGGTTGTTTTTACTTTGAAACATTAATTATGGTTTCTCTACTAATTTTTACCCAGTCCCAAGATGAAATCCTACCTAGGTTTTCAAATTAGATTTTCCTATTATAATAAGATAGTACAAAGGGACCTAAATAAGTGATTTTCTCATAGTTGTTGGGGGTTGTGAGGCTGGCCCCAAGATGCAGGTTAATTCAGTTTGGTGAAGGTGCTGTTCATGGCTTGCATAGAGCTGTTCTGTCATAGCAGGAGAGATCTTGTGTCTCTCTTTCTTCTATTGGTCACCAGTCCTATCAGACTAAGTCCTTGCTTTGTAATTTCATTTAACCTTTACTGTCTCCTTTTGCAGCAACATTCAAAGTAGGACTTCAACACATACTGCATTTTTATCAGCACATGTTTGTATTAAATAATGATTACATTCTTTGTATGGAGCTGGTACATGTACAGAACACATGTTAGTTCTTTTTCATCCTTTTCCTTTTCCCCCTTTCTTTATCTCCTGAGCCTCTTCCCATTTGAGATAGATCTATTCCCTTATTTCCTATCATCTCTTTTTTATTTTTCTCTTTATTTATACTTGGGTGTTCTCCATAAGAGAAAGCATGAGAAGGCCAGTCAAACAGCTCAGCAGATTAAAGTGCCAGCAAGCAGGCACTGGGGCTGGAGTTCAATCCCCAGGCATGCCCTGCTGGCCCCGACCCCAGAGTGTACTGAGAAGGCAATTGAGACTGGCCGTGGTGGTGTGCGCCTACAATCCCAGGTCATGGGAGGCTGTAAACAGGAAGATCACTACAAGTCTGATCTAGTAGCAAGACCCCTGAACACCCTGTAGGCCCTCCCCCAAAATACAAAAATAAATAAATAAGAGAAAGCATGAGATATTTGAACTTGTGTTTTTATTTCACTTAACGTTATGGTATTAAGGTGCACCTATTTTCCTACAAATGATTTAATTTTTTTTTTATTGTGGAGTAGTACTCCAATACATAAATTTTCAGAAGAGGGCTTCATAATCTAGTCTGCAATATTTTTCTTCTGACTCTCCAAAATCCATATCCTCCTAGCATACAAAAATGCATTCATTACCCCAGTTGCCCTGAAGATCTTAACTCATTGCAACTTCAGCTCAAAAATACAAAGTCCAAATATTCATCTAGATATCCTCTAAGGTAGATATGATTATTATTAGAAGTACAACTCATTCTGAAACCAAATCCTTCTCCAGCTGTGCCAAATCCTACCCAAATAGGTAAGTTATGTGCTTTCAAAGTCCAGTGGGAGCACATGCATAAAACAGAGGAAAAACAGGACAAAAGATCACAAGCAGTATAAAACAAAACAAGGCAAATTCATTAGATTTTAAGGCTTGAGGTAAGCCTCTGTGATGCAGTACTCTTCTTTCCATGTCTATGGAAATGACAGTCCTATCCACAGAACTTTGTGAAGATTCCTGTCTCCTACCCCACACTGACTTTGTGTTCAAGTAGATCCAGCCCTAGGTGGAGGTATCTTTGTCTACTGCAACTATATAGGACATAAAGGAGAATTCAATCCTCTTCTATGGCAATGTGGTCAATGGGCAGCCCTATAATGGCAGTGATCTCTTAGTGAATTCTTAGTGATGTCTATAGCAAGCAAACTAGAAACTCAATAAAGCAAACAATGTAGTCCCACTCTGAAAACCTAAGAACCAGGAGAACATGCAGTGAAATTTCCAGTCTAAAATTTAGCAGGTTTGAAACCTAAGAAGAACCAGTGTTTCAATTCAAGTAAAAAACAGGACAAAATTGATGTTAGAGCTCATGCAGTGAGGCAGGATTTCTCCCTTGATTGTAGGCAGGTGCCCTCTATGGTATCATCCAGTCAACTATGTTTCATATGCAGGCATTTCTGTAACAATGTGTATCCCTAATTATAAAGTAAAGTGAATTTTATATACCTTCAGACAGTTGGTGGCAAAACTCTGAAGGGTTTTGGCACTTCCACTGAGGACAACTAAGTAGTAAATTAATTGTAAAGATGGTAGTGGAAGCAAACCCACAAAGATTAGATTTTAAGGCTTACATTAAAAAAGCATTAGACCTTACTTTCAGTTTCCAGCCCAAATCTGGAGAACAAAACATACATATAAAAATTATCAACTAAAGTGAAATGCTTCATGATCCATAAAGGGAAGGCAAAAATAATGGGATGACAAAGAACTTCTGAAGAAGTGTTGCAGAGTTGAATCTTGGAGTATGGGTTGGGGTAGACAAGGAGAGGCAGGTACAGAAATGCTTCATAAATTCATGATTGCTTCTTTCAGGAGTTTTCAACCCTGGGTTAAGATCCCACAGAAGGCATTGAAAAATGGAAAGGGATTGTAGTTGTGGTAGTCACAATGACAAAGTGATGCTAGCACTTTTAAGTGTAAGAGTGGGTGAGGACTGGAAAAATGCTAAAACCTTGTAGTTCACGGAATATTCTGGCAAAATGCTTATTTTCTCATACAAAATACTAAAATTCTCTTCTCAGAAAAATATAGCTCTTTAATGTGTTTATTTGTAGATTTAATAAATAGGCCCAAGCACTTCAGCACAATGTATCAAAATTATTTCTTCTCACAATCTAGTATAACCTTTGTACATATTTTTAAGGAATAAATCAAGATGAATGGTAGATCCAATAACATTCATTCTCATGGGCTAGTGTCTTTGTTTTCTACTATTAGTACAGAACAGTTGAGTGGATAATTTGTAAAGAATGCAGATTAACTTCTTAGAACTCTGGAGGTTGGGAAGTCCAACATCATACATAGCGCAGAGATCTGGTAAAGCCTTTCTTGCTGAGTTATAAAATGGTGGTCAGCATCAGTGGCAAGATATAGCAAGGGTACTCACTTAGGTCTCTTTCTTACAAAGCCATGAATATCATCATGAACACCTCACCCTCATGATTTTATATAATCCTAATTATCTCCTCAATGCCCTACCTCCAAGGTCCATGACCATATGAATTTGAGGATTACACTTCCAACATATGAATTTTGGCAAGACTTACTCAAACTAAAGCTTCAAAACTTCTGACCTAGATTCCCAGATCAACCCCTTGCCTACTCTGCCCATTGTTTCTTTCACAAGGACTTTATTAGTATATTATAAATTGTCTTTGTCTTTCCCTTTTTGTCCCTCTTCCACAGGGTTGTAGGAAGAGTTCTATATAGTAAACATTGCACCAAAATGAGAATAAAGTATCATTTTATGGATGGCTGAACAAATACCTGAAGCATCAAAGAGAATATTTTTAAGACATTTGGGTTAAAGTCTGAAGGGATAGCTCTGTAGTTTAAATACCTGCCTGAAAAGTACAGAGACCTGGGTTTGATCCACAGTCAAACCAACAGTTGATCCACTGACCTATTCTGTACCAACAGCAGAAAACAAAGACACCAGCCCATATGAATGAATCTGTCATTGAATCAACTATTCATCTTGATTCCTAACTTAAAAATATGTTCATAGGATATACTAGATTGTAAGAAGAAATAATTTTGATCAAACTGTGTTTGATAGTGCATACCTTGCTGGTCCCTGGGCATGGTGGCACACACCTGTAATCCCAGCGCTGGGGGACTAAGACAGAAGGATCACTAGAAGTATGAGCTACAGATAGAGACCCTTTACCAAATAAATGCTTTTAAAAATTAAGAAAAATAATTTGAGATTAATGACTAAGGTTTATATTAGATGGCTTACTCTGAGCTTTCTACCTCTATTCAGCCTACAGACACAATATTCCAGATAGCCAGAATGTGAGACAAAGTTAAAGAGAGAAAAAAGGATGACTAAATATCTAGACTTAGGTTTAATTTATCCAGTTGGTTTTAATGTCAGCCAAAATATAAGAAGGAATCATAAAGGGAAAAGAGAGCAATGTGACTGTGACCACTCAATGATGCAAGTCCTACGCAATCCAAATGCTGCAGGCAGCAGTATTACTTTTTGGCTATCGTTTGAGTGTCTTTGAAATCTTCATGTGTTGGAATTTGATTCCTATTGTGAGACATTAGAATGGTGAAAAATAATCCAAGAATTTGGTGGGGGGCAGGGGTGAAGTGGCTTTGGGAAGCTATTTGGATAAGATTAGCTTATTAATGCAAAAACCCCATGTTTGAATTTTGGTAGCTTTATAAGAAGAGGGAGAGAGACCACAAAGACAAAATGTATACCCTCTGTCTCTTGCCATGTGATGCTATGTGCAATATTTGAGTTCTGATAATAAGAAAACCACCTCCAAATGTGTCCTCTTGACCTTGTACCTTCAAAAAGATAAGGCAAAATAATCATTTTTTCATATAAAGTAAGCCTGCCTCAGGTATTTTATTATAATGATGAAATAACTAATACAGCAAACTGGTCATAAAATTGGGATCATTACTATACCTAAAACATGGAGGCAGATTTTGTTCTGGGTAACTTGACAAACATTGGAGAGACAAGCTGAAAACAGTCTTAATGCTAAAAGCAGAACATTAGGGGTAGACTGGCAAGATAGCTCAGTGGTCTAAAGCGCCTGCTTAGGCAAGCTTAGACAGGCGTAGGGGATGGTAGTTTGATCCTGGCACCACATGCCCTGCCAGTTCAGCCTTCAGGGTGGGCTGAGCCAGCCGAAGGGAAAAAGAAAGAAAAAAAGAACATTAGGGGTAATTCAGGTAGAGCTCCCTAGATTAACCATCTTTTTTTTTTTTTTTTGGTACCGGGGATTGAAAGGCCAGGTTTTTTTTTTTTTTTTTTTTTTTTTTTTTTTTTTTTTTTTTTTGAGAGAGAGCTCTGAAGATGAGAAAACTATGAAAGACCTGAACATGCTCTTTCCTTCAGAGTTCTGTGGCCAGAATAATGCTGGAAGTGTGGACAGTAAAAGCCATGCTGACAATGTCTCCTAGGTAAACAAAGAACTATTAGAAATCAGAGTAAAGGCAGCCCTTCAATTCTATTGCAAAACACATGGCTGAATTGGATCAGTAGTGTAGAACTTTATTGAAGTCTTAATTTTAGAATGATAACCTGGGATATCTGGTGGAGGAAATATCTAAACTGTATTACAGCTGCTGCTTGGTTACTTGTAAGTACATGTAGTAGGTAGGATTCAGGAGTGATGGCATGACCTAAAAATAGAACATATAATTTTTTAAAAGGGAAGCAGAATGCCAAGATTTGGAAATTTCACAGCTTGGTCAGGGGAAAGAACAAAGGTGCAGTGGAGAAGCTGCTTGCTAAAGAGATTTGTAAGCATTAAAGAGATCCAGTTACTTTGCACCACAAATGGAAAAAAAAAAAAGCTTTGAGGGTATCTCAGAAATCTTCAAGATGGCCCCTTTTTCTTAGATTCAGAGATCTCCAATGAAGAATGTTTTTGTGGAAACCTAAGGCACATAGAGCACTCTACCAAATGTTAGCACTGCCTCAGGATTCTGGATTTCTGGTGAAGTGCTCCACAGGAGGTCCAGATGCAGCTCATGAATGCAGCAGACTTGGGAGGTATACAAGATGAAAGTTATGGGGTCATGGTTCATTCCACTGACATTTCAAAGAAATGTCTGCAAGGCTATGCTGAAGTTTGCCAAAGAGCTGGAGCCCAAGAAGCTAGAAGTTTATGGGATGGTACCTGGTAGAACTGTGGGAATGGAGATTTTAGGATGGTAGATATAACAACAGAGTTAGATACCTGCCCTGGAAAACTACTACTAGGTCAATGTGAAATCCAACATAGCAGCCACATGGGTTACGACCAGCAACATCGTAGAAGAGGTGCAGTATTAGGGGCTGGGGAGATGGCTCAGTGGAATAAATGCTCTCCTGGAAAGTGCAAGGGTCTGAGTTCAATCCCCAGTTCCACCAAAAAAGAAAAAAGAAGAGGTGCAGTATTCAGAGGATGCCTTTGGATTTATTGTCTCTTCTGCTGGGCTTTAGTGTGACTTTAAGCCAATTATTCCTTTCTATTTGCCTATTTTCTTCTTTTGGAATAACATATCATGTTTGTCTTATCATTTCATTTTATAAGTTTGTATTATTATTTTTTCCACAGGGGCCCACAGATGAAAGTTTGCCTTAAGTTTCTGAGTACAACTTGGATTTGAACTTTTGAATATATGTATAGATTTTTTTTCTTTTCTTTCTTTTTTTCTTTTTTTTTTTTTTTTTTTTTTTTTTTTTTTTTTTTTTTGTATTTTAGGGAAGGGTCTACAGTGTGTTCAGGGTCTCACTACCAGATCCGACTCCTAGTGACCATCTGATTACAGCCTCCCACAAGCTGGGATTACAGATGCGCACCACCACACTCAGTCTCAATTGCCCTCTCGGCATGCCCCAGTGGTGGGGCCAGCATGGCAGGCCCAGGGATTGATCCCCTGGCCCCTGGTCCTGCTTGCAGTTGCTTTAAACTGCTGAGCTACTTGGCTGGCCCCTCTTTTGAGTATATTGAAACAGTGAAGGCTTTGGAATTCCTGGCAATGAAATGGAATCATTTTGCATTGGGAGAACACTGTGGTGCCAAGGTCTTTGGATGTTTTTCCTTCACATGTTCATATCTTGGAAGCGTGGTTGTCAGGGAGTGGTACTGGGAGGTAAAAGAACCTGTAAGAGGTTGGGCCTATTGGAATCCCTAGGTTAAATGTGGGCATTCCTTTGAAAGAAATTAAGATACTTTGAGAATGGGAGTGGGAGAGTCCTTCTGGTTAGTTTTCATAAGAGGATTGTTAGAAAAGCTGGAGGCTGGCTCCACCCTGACTTTCTGTAAGTTCCTAGACGAAGACATGGTCCATTTCCACAAACGTATTCCTGACATCTAGCATAAAGCACTTACCAGAGGCTGTTCCATGCTGTTTGGAATTTCATCTTCCAAAACTGTGAATTAAATAAACATTTTTTTTCAATAGCCTGCCACAGTCATCTTATTAGAGTAAAGAAAAATATACTAATACAAGAAGGAAGAGATAGAATTTATAAGACAACTAAGCTTCCTAACTTTAAGTACTTCTATGATGCTCGTTTGAAAACCATATCCTAAAGTATTACCTTGTCTATAAACTTTTATTTCTTTCCTGCTTCATAAAGCTTAAAAACTAAGAATTTTGGCACTAATGGGATTTGGAGGTAATTAGAAGCACTCTCCTACCACACACTTTAGTCCTCTGTCCTATTTGCTTAAGGGTTACTGTAGGGTTTTAGAGTGTCTTGAACCAAAATTTAATGTAGAGGGATGGGGTGCCTTACATAAACAAAGGTTAAAAACATGAAAAATGGACAAGGGAAGGCTTAGTAAAGACAGAAATATTAACTAATTATCTAGGAGTACAATAAGTAGTAGTTACTGATGAAGTAGGTGTAGAAACAGGACAAAATGGAGTTAAGTTAATTACTAGTTTTCAGAATAATTATTTTCTTAGATGCCGATGACAGAATGAAGAATATATCTGGGCAATAAAATGTCTTTTGGGCATCATGTTAAATCTACATAAAGTATAATATCCCAATGAAGATTTTCAGGAGGCAGTTGGTATATTGCTCAAATGTTCAGTGAAGAAGCCTACATCATTTATTTTCTTGTCTAATGCTAAACTACCTACTCTTCATGGCCCAACATAAAATTTACTTTTACTGACCCAAATAGGCAGAATAATATATAACTGCTGTTTCCAACATATTTTACACTACTTCTGATAAAATGCTTATCATAGTTTGTTATGCCTGTTCCATGAAATCCTAGATCATTGCTGATTCAGCCTTACATCTTCAATAGTCAAGATTCTCTCAGGGCCAAGCCCAAGATCTGCTCCAGGAAGTCCTCTATTTATGTAGTTATCAGAACAAGGGAAGGGAACACCCAAGAAAGACAGAAACTACTCAAGAGGATTTCTCCAAATAAGGTATTATGTTAATTTAGAAAACCTCTGTTAACTCCAGGAAGGTCTTCACCGAACATTGAGATGTCTGAGGATACAGTCTTTATCTAGTTGAAATTTGATCAGGTGTCCTTGGTTGTGACTTTTTTTTTATTTTATTTTTTGCCATAATTTTATTGATAAACAAATAGCAATGAGACAGTTTCAAATCAAATCGGTAGGACAGTTTCAATAATTAACACACTGCATGCATTC
>NW_004524614.1:13357140-13358397 GCF_000260255.1 Octodon degus
CAAGTGGTTAGGATAGATATATAGTTGCATTCTCTTAATGAATAGAATGATTTGTTCTAATGGTGTTTGTAAATAGGATCACAAGTCCACTTCTTGTACAGCAATTAACCACTAAAAGAATATATGCAGTGTGTTATTTGTTGAAACTGTACTTCCGATTGGATTTGAAACTGTCTCATTGCTGTTTATCAATAAAACTTTGAAAAATAAAAAAAAAGATCCAAAAAAAAAAAGAACTCAAAAGAAGAAATACAAATAGAAAGGTATTATACAAGAAAAAGGAAAGCAATAACTCGACTAACTAATCAAGAGAGGGAAAGGAGAAGAGCTAGGAAACATGACAGTGTCAAGCCATACAGTTATATGTAGAAGATGGGCAAGGCAGTGATCCTGAGAATCTCCAGAAGATTTTTTAATCTAGCAGTTAATTGGAAAGATTCTCATCCTGACTATATATACTGATACCTGTGAAATATGCAACTGCCCTGAAGATGGTAATCTGTAATAGTAGGTTCATGCTTGGAGTGCCTGTCATTCTGGTCTTCTGAATACTGGCTGCTATCATGACATGCCAGTTGTTGCTGTGTTGTCTCTCGGGTAGATGGTTGTTCAAAAAGAAGGCGGTAGTGAATGAAGGCAGGAGACAGGAAAATGAATGTTGTGGGACTGTCCTGCTTCAAGGTTGTATATGGTTAGATTTCTGGACTTACGTGTAAATATAAGAAATATATAATTCTTTATGCCTATTTTTTAAAATTATATTCTAATTTTTAAATGTTTTTTCATCATATTCTGTAGGGACTTAAAGTTCAACATATCAATACTTCATGAAAAATACCTGTTCCATGTTATGCCTAAGATGTTTGATATTCAGACAGATAGTGAAGTTAAGCTTAACAGCCTAGGTTGTATGGTAATAACAATAAGCTTGTCTTCTGGATGGTTAACAACCTAAGTTTGCGGACCAAATTAGAGAAAAAAGAGGGCTGCAAGGAAAGCCAACATTTTGGCCCTAGCCTTCTAAGGTCAATTAAGACTCAGGACATAGGAGAACTTGTACTACAATGTCACGTAACTCAGTAGTGTCCCAAATTTTCTGATCAAGGAGATTATGGGGCCAAAGAGGAAAGTGATCGATGATGTAGAGTGTGCCTAATGACAGTCACATGGAGAGAAAACATTTTCTCAGGCTTTCACAGAGAGCACATTGGCCAAGCAATGGCTGTCACTCATCCACATGGCTGACACTGACAAAGG
>NW_004524614.1:13358497-13366392 GCF_000260255.1 Octodon degus
TCTGAATACACAGATACAAAATGGACATTCATCTGTATACCTTTTTTTTGTTAAGTTCTGTTATTTGAATATTATAGGTGTGTAAACTCAGCAAAACATTCCAAAAGAGTCCAGCATCCACAATAGCATTGGGTCTTCCGCTTCACTGGCAATGTGTGACCTTTTCTTATCCTTTGAGGCATCACAGCTTCACCTACTATCACAGGCCTCAGTAGGAACACGTAACTCATAAAGATTCACATACTATGAGTCCACTGCCCATCTCCAGCAGTGAGGAGCCTAGGTGTTGGAAAAACTTACAAGTGAACATGGAAAGCCCATGGGTTATTTTAAGTCCTGCTCAGGGTTGCTTTCTAGTGGTCTCCACCACCAGTCACTAGTTTTCTTTTTAGTTCTTGAAGAAGTAACCCAAATCACATCTTAGATCACTGTATTTTTCCTTCTGACATTTTATTGCTTCACATCTTTCACTTTTATTCTTTATTTTTATATGCTACCCTCAGAGAGGCACTCCAACCTAAATGAATGCTGTCCCATCTAGGACCTTGTATCTTATCATCCTGTTTTGTTTTGTTTTTGGTAGAACTGGGGATTGAACTCAGGCTCTTGCACTTGCCAGGCAAGTGTGTATTCTACTGAGCCATCTCCCTGGCCCCTTGTTTTCTTTATTACATGATTCATCAGATGATTTACTTATTTACTTATCATCTGTACCATACAATCTTAGGTCCATGAGAAGAGAGAACTGTCTCATGCACTATCAGATCTCTTAGGTCTGTATCAAGTAGGCCCTTGATAAATATCTACTGACTGAATAAATGAAGTAGGTCATCCGCAGGGGAAAGAAAGGTTGCTATGAACATTTGCAAAAATAACTTTTTATTTACTACAATTTGGATTTGTGCATTGGGAAATAAAGACTAATGTGATTTACCACATTTCTGTGATTTTTCTCTCTATCCTGTTTTCTCGCTTCAGCGAATCCTGAGGCACACACTCAAGAATCCTGCTGTCCTTTAGTTTCGAAGCTGAATTTCTGTAATTACAACTTCAGGAATGATAGACTGATGTCTTTATGGGATCTTTTTGTTGGAGATTTTATTTTATATAGTATTTCCCATGAATATGAACAAAATAAATACGTGTAACATTATTGCAGGCTTAAGAATCTCCTCTGCAATGGCAAGAAAACAGAACATATGAAGGAACCATATGTGGTACAATTGTTGCTGCCTCAAGAAAGATGTGACCAAGGCTCTGTAACACCCTGACTGTGCAGTTTGTAAATTGCCTAGTTAAGTTTGGACTCAAACTGTGTTACCCACTTTTAAACTCTGTTAAATTTCTTAGTACTTTAATAGACTTGATAGGGTGAACCCATTTACTGTGACAAAAGGATTACCTTTAAGTTGGTCTTTTACTTTAAGTAAGTAATATTTCTTCTTTAATGAGTCTAACAAAAGAAGGCTATAGTTCATTACTTATGGATGAGTGAAAGAAAAATAGGATGCTGGAGCACTTGGGGTTGTAAGAGGACCATGAACACAGCCATTCCTCAGTATCAACAGGGGATTGGTTCCACGTACCCTGTGGATAAAATTCGCAGCTGCTTAAATCCTTTATATGAAACCATTTAGTACTTACACATAATATGCACTTTAAATCATCTCTAGATTACTTATAATACCTGTAATACAATGCAAATGCTAGGCAAATAGTTGTTATACTATATTGGTTAGGAAATGACAGGAAAATGCCTGTACATGTTCAATACAGATGCAATTTTTTTAAAGTACCTTTTTCAACCCAAAGTTGCTTGTACCTTCAGATGCAAAACTTGTAGATACAGAGGTCTCACTATACATGTGCATTTTGGCATATTGTAAGTATTGGGGAGTTGTTCAAAAAATTATTTGGGGACCAGGGAGATGGCTCAGTGGAATAAGTGCTTCCCTGGCAAGCACAAGGGCCTGAGTTCGATACCCGGTTCTGAAAAAAAAAAAAAATTGGATGAATTTTTAAATTAGTACTCAGGAATATTGACAATCACGGTACTATTAAGGGTTAGTGTTTGAAAAATTAATGGTAAAAAGATAGTACTTTTCACATTGCATTCATTTAGTCACTTGAACATTTTTAGAAGTCCTTCAATACTTTTTGTTCTTTTTTTGCACTACAGCACTAGCATGCTTCTCTGTCACTTTTTTCTTTGTATGATATTCCATTCTCATCTACCTAAGAAAGTTAAAATCTAGGACATAAACAGTTCTTTACATTTTTCTCCATATACCACATTCAATTTTTCAAAGATCTCTTGAGATTTGGAGGAATCTATATGCCACTTAATTTTGCTATAGGATCTTTAATAAGTGGTCCAGTCCCAACAGGCCCATCAAACTTCACATGTCTTTATTGACAAATAGAGATTGGATTACTCATTGATTTTACTGATCTCTTTGGGCATGTACTCCCTGAAGGTAGTTCTTTATTTTCATAGTTCAGTGACATGGTGAAGGCATTTATGAACCTTAAGACTAACTCAAACTTGATAATGAGTTGATTTTCTTTGTGGAAACAATTCCATTTTACTAACAGAGTGAAACTATTTTATTTCTTACAATGACACCAGGGAGGGTTTTGGTACTATTTATATTCTATCTCCTGCTCTAAGTCTAATAGACATTCTATATTTTATAGACAAAAAATATATTTCTTTGGAGGTCTTTTAATGTTTTCTTAATAACTATGAGATGAAAAGCACAGGCAACTTACTTAAAAATCATTTTGTTCTTTTTTAAAACCTCAACTAACTTACCTCTCTACCAACTCACCTCTGTATTTGTGCTTTATTTATAAATCAAACTACTTTCCCTCCCAAAAATTTCCATTGTATCTTCTGGAATAGTGTTATAGGATATTGTTAAGGTTAGTATCTAAGTGTCCCATGTAGTCATAGGGTGTACTTTTAGAGTTTGTGATTAGTTCAAGATGCAGTGCTGCAATTGTGGGTGTGAGTGCTGCTGGGATTTTGAACATGAGTCCTATACCCAGCCTGGGATGAAGAGCCTGAATGCAATATAAGGAAAGGAGGCAGGCTTGTGCTCTGCCTCTGCTGCTGCTCCTCCTCTGTTTTTGCTCTTGCTGTTTTCTACCCCCATGAACTGCTGCCCTCTGCTATGTGCCACCCTGCCTTGGAGTCAAATGATTATGGACTGAAACCTTCACAAACTGTGAGCTAAATAAACCTTTCTTCCCTTAATTTTGGGTGTCAGGTATTTTTTCCTAGAAACAGGAGAAAAGTAACTGAGACAGATATTCACTTCCTTTCCTCACTAATTAAAAAGCCAGCTTTCGCAATGTGGATTACTGTTTCCTTGAAATACATTCAGTTGGTCATTACTACGAAAGGTAGGTCACTACATCAGTTAGAAGTGGGCTGGCTATTTTTGGCTCCACACTTCTCCCAAATCATTTCTCCTCAGCTATAATACAAAAATAAAAAAATAAAAAAGCTTCTTTAGGGTCTTATCTACCTCCAACAGCTCTTACTCACCACCATTACGTTTCTTCCAGAATTTTTCTCTTCCCTCAGATTTCACCACTGTCATTTAGCTTTCCTTCCACAACCATAAAGTTGGTTCATCTAATGCAGTGACTTAATAGCTTTCTCATTTCCTTAGTTCTAAAGATTTTTCCACTTTCTTGAATTCAACCTCCAACTACCTGTTTCATATATACTTAAATAGCTTTAATATTTCATATCAAAAATTACGAGCATCAATATCCATAACCGATCTTTATGATGACCTTTCAAACTGTCTTTACTTCTACTTTACTTGTTCTTTGACATTCAAGTGATCTACATATCTTATCTAACACCCAACCTTTTCAATTTTTACTGTTAAATTTATTGTTAGGCTAAATCACCTACTATAAGATACAATGCAAAATAAGATACAACTATACTGAAGCTGAAACCATTTACTTCTTTTATCATTCTGGTATGAATACTAGAAAATTCCTAATAATTAATCAATACCATGGTCAATCGCCATTGTCAATACCTTTGTTCCTTTATGCAACCCATGGAACATAGCTGGAGAATACCCAACAACCAAGAATCTGTGCTACCACTATTGTACAATGTCTAATCTCAGCCCGTTCTCAGCAACCACAGCTCTTTCATTTGATGCTGTTCTACTTCCACTTGCAGCCTCTATTTATGGCTCATTCTTCTAACACCAATTCAGGTCTCTTCTACCATCTCCCTTTACTCTCAACAAATTGCCTCTTTCACCATGTGGGAAGAAAAAGTGATACAAATTGATTAGACAGCTTTTTAGCTTCTTGTTACCAAGGAATGAATAGAGAACAGTACTTACGACCATTGTAAGGATCCAGTATGAGTGTATAAGGTAATAATAGACAGAATTATGATACAATATTAAGAAAATCCCCAAAATATATGCAGTATTATAATCCCTCAATTTTACTTTCTTTTTTATAAACAATGGTGTCATTTCCAGAAAAATAATACAAAACTAGAGGAGAAAAAACAAGGCTATGTCTATGTTCTGTGTTAATTATCTGTGTTTATATAAGATTTAGACTAGAATGTTGTCATTTTGTCAATTTAAGCAGATGAACATGTATAAATATATACTTTTTATAGTTTCCTAGATATTTTCTTGGAGGTAGCATATAAATAAACTTCTAAACTGGGAAGCAAATGATTGTGTGCTCTCATTTTCCTAGTTTTAGATTCTAAATTCAGAATAATATTCCACCTTACCCCACCATAAAAAAATAGTGGAAAACTTGGTCTGAGAAGGCTGTGCTTTTTAAGTAGTTTTCCCAGTGATTTTTGTGACTTTTAATAGAATGTTTAAGGCAGTTGCATTTGTTAATATAGATCTCTGGCTGATGTGTTAAATGTCTAAATTAACACAAAATTCCTAAAATAGAACTATTTTTTTTCTCATTTCACAGTGCAAGCTGGTATCGTGGTTCTGTTTCATAACCTTACTAGAGGTTTCTTACTTCTTTCAAGACTAGAGTATTGCCCTCATCTGCATGGTCGTGGTGGGCTTACTAGCTTAGCTAGAAATCAGTGGAATAAGTGAGGAGATGGTTATAAGGGATGTCTTAGAAGGTGAAGACTTCTGTGTTAATTGCTTGTATTTTGGACAGAATAATTGCAATCACATTAAGCTGTATAATCTTTATTCTGAATAGACACAGGCCCACTGAAAATTTGGGGGTTCTAATACTGTAAAAAGACAGAACAAATATTGAGAGAGAATTAGCTATCTTTCACATTACTTCTTTATTGACCCAAACATCCATAGCCACACTTCTTTCTACACATAGGGTACATGTAATTATAAGTCTTTCTATAGAAATCTAAAAGTGTTTCCTTATAAAGTAAAGAAGTTACAACTTTCTTTATATGTAATCATGTAACAGGTATAGAATACTTGTAATAAAAATTCTCATACCAACGAAAGAAAAGGAAATATACAGATATATCTAGCTTTTGTTAATTGTAAAATATGGGAAATTAACAGATCCTTGAACTTCCTGGTCTGGAAATGGAGAAGATTATAGAGAATATATCCTTTTGGGGTGAAGTAGGGAAAGGGGTGCACACATTTTGTAGCTTCTTCTTTTTGGGGGGGAAGGAAGGGTCTACAGGGTGTTCAGGGTCTCACTACTGGATTGGACTCGTAGTGATCCGCCTGTTTACAGCCTCCCAAGAGCTGGGATTACAGGCACATACCGTCACGCCCAGTCTCAATTGCCATCTCAACATATCCTGGGGGTGGGGTAAACACGGCAGGCCCTGAGATCAAATCCGCAGCCCCCGTGCCTACTTGCAGGTGCTTTAATCTGCTGAGCTATTTGGCCGTCCCTTTTAATGAAATTTAAACAAGAGTGATTTAAACAATAAGAAAGGACATTTCTCTGGACAGGTTTATAGAACAGTGCAGATTGACAAGACTGTTAGTACTCTGGCTTCTTCCATTTTCCCTTTTGCCCCATGCCTGGGATGTGGCCCTGTGGTCTGAGTAGGATCACCACCACATCTTGTATGCTAGCCAGGAAAAGGAAAGGACTCACATCACTGACAATCACAAGCCAGTCACCAAACTGGTCAGAGGACTTCTGACAAGCTTCCCAGGTACCTAGAGAGCAAATGTATTCTGGACAGTTAGGATTGAGCTGGTAAGAATCAGAGTGGTAAGGGACAGCTACCAGTCTGCTGCACTCATCTGCTCTAATATTGAGAATACCTGTGATAGTTTTTAATTTCACTTTTAAGGTTATAATCATGTGAGTTGAAACACTAAGAACAAAGACACAACCCAAACTGGCAAGCATTTTCTACTTCATTCATGTGGCCCCTAATTTTTTTATTTTTTTTTAACTTTAGGGAAGGGTCTCTCTACTACAGGATGTTCAGGGTCTCTATTAGATGGGACACATAGTGATCCGCCTGTTTACAGCCTCCCAAGAGCTGAGATGACAGGCGCGTGCCACCACCATGCCCAGTCTCAATTGCTTTCTCTGCCTGCCATGCCCACGGGTGCGGCCGGTTGCAGGTGCTTTAATACGCTGAGCTATTTGGCCAGCCCCCTAATTGTTAATGGGCTTTCAGCCTAACAGTAATGAGAGGCAGAAATCATCAGGACAGAAAAACTTGGATTTGTCTCCATTTTAAAAATATTTTCTTATGAATTCAATCTAAATGTTGAACTAAAAACTTAAATGTTATTTAATATTTCTTTCTATCTCTAAGTAGCACTGCATGTAAGATAGCATAATTTTCATTGAAACCCCCCTATGAGAAGATAGTTCACAAATTACCCCTATTGAATTTAATGTCTCTCCACTTTCTAGACAAAATAAGAATCTCAAATGATACATTTCCTTTACATAATAATCCACACATATGAAAAAGCAAATTATATGTGGGATGGACATAATACCACACAAACTCATTGAGAACTGAGGTTTTGCATTTTTGTGTTAATAGACAGCTTTTAACTCTTTCAGTGTAGTGAGTACACATTTCAAGAGTAATCTGAGTACATATTTTCTCATCTACTTTTGAGGAAAAGATAATGGTCTCTAGTATCAGATGGAGAGAGCTCAGATTGTCAAGTTCAACACTTCACAGCCAATCTTAGTCTTATCCCAAATATTAGAAAAGTAAAGATTTTCTGAGCTTTTTTTTTTTTAACCTTCTAGCACACTAGAGACCAGAGAATGCAGAAAGTACCAAGTTATTATCGTGGGAATATAATGGATTTGTTCCAGGCAGAGGAATAGCAGGCTCTGATTAAAAGGAACTACATAAGCATTTTGGCCTTGAATCTGAGCTTTTACTATCTACTTACAGTATTAAGTCCCCAGTCATTCCTAAGACAAGCTATTCATTTTAAAAATAACTCATATTTTAATGTATTTATATAGATAATTTATTTCATAGAATTAATTTTGGAAGTCATGAGCTATTTTAACCTGTTATGATTATCTGTGGTTTAATCTCTATGAAAATCAATTAAATCTGTCTGGATTCCACCTATAACGAACTCTTAAGTTCAACTTGTCCACATATTTAGATCTCTAACTTGTTCACGTATTTAGAATGACCTTTTATTTTTTCCCCACTGTGGTATGTTCTTTGGGTTCAGAGTTCTGCCACTAGGTAGTGATTGAAATCTCTATTAATGGGGATAGAAAGAGGAGGGTATATATTGATACAAGAGCAGCACTACACAGTGCTTTCAAAATACTCCACCCAGTCCTAGCCCAGGTCCGGTGAGTGTGCGGAGAGCTTCCTGCTACCCTGCGCCGGCGGGACCAGTCCCAGCCCAGGCGCAGAGTGGGCC
>NW_004524614.1:13372783-13424398 GCF_000260255.1 Octodon degus
TAACACACCTATAATATTCAAATAACGGAACTTAACAAAAAAAGGGGATACAGATGAGTATCCATTTTGTATCTGTGTATTCAAAATGGTTAGTATAGTTACATATACTAACCATATACTATAGTTACATTCTCTTAATGAATAGAGGGATTTGTTCTAATAGTGTTTGTAAATAGGATATCATGTTCGCATCTTGTACAGCAATTAACTACTTGGAAAAATGTATGTAATGTGTTAATTATTGAAACTGTCCTACCAATTTGGTTTGAAACTGTCTCATTGCCATTTGTTTCTCAATAAAATTATGGAAAAAAAAATACTCCACCTAACCTGCCTTATTCTATTTTCACTTTCATAGCTCATGATTCAAAATTATGAGATGTTTCTTCAAAACTTCTTTTTTTGTCATCCTAAGTACTTAGGCTATAGCAGATCTTGAAAGGAATGAAATACTAGAACAGCCTTATAAAAGTGGTTTAAATATATTAGGTTTTCAGATAGGTATTCTGAGACTATAAGGATATACACTGAGTTTTGACATTATATCATATTTTAACATGCTGATCTGTGATGACCTGCCCTATTAACATAAAATCTGAGATTTTTAGAAATCATTTATTGTAAGTTTTTAATTAGAAACAAAAAGTTTTAGGTGCTATATAAAGGGGAAAAGTACAGTCAGAGTTTATATTCTTTGTCAGTTATTATTTCTTAATTATGATTTCTGTTCATAAAATGAACAGAAGCTTCCTTCAATCGTATCATTAGGTAATAAACTTTCAGCTGCCTGATAATTCATTTCACACATTTCTCTATCATCTACTAAGCACTGCAGAGCCAAAGATTGGGAGGGAAGTGCAGGTCAGTGTAAGGAACAATTGTCACTCAGGTACAAGAGCTGCGATGGAGAGAGAGTGGTGAGGAACTAATGATTCATTATGTTCCAGCCACTGTGGCAGATGTACTTCACAAAATCGAACCACCTTACCCTAATAATAGTTCTATGAAAAAGGTACTGTTAACCTAAAAAGCAACTAAAATTTAGAGACACTGACTTTCCACTAGTCACAAAACAATATGCAATAGACTAATAAAGGTAATTTAGGCCTGTCTCACATCCCAATTGCTCTCTACTCAGTACACCAAGGTCCCTAACTAAGTGAGGTGTCATGGGTGCCAAAATACTACCCTTCCCAGGGAGTGAAAGAATGTTCACAAAGGAGGGACAACTGGAGCCAGTTCTTATAGGATGAACAGCACTTACAACGGTTAGTGATGTTATTAAAGGTTTTCCTGACCATTTGAAGAGCATGTAAAATACAGAAAGGTTTGTGAGAAAGGTCAAGCTTAGGAAGTCCAAGTACAGTGGCATGGGAAAACTATTGTAGATGGTAGAGGCAGGCTGTGCACATTCAAATCTCATCTGCTACGTTTCTCAGCTTTAACCTTAAGTTTTTAACTGCTTTTTTCTTTTGTATAGAATATTGGTAATAGTAGCACTTATCTAATAAAGATTTTGAGGGTTGAATGACATAGTATGTGTAAAGTAGTTACACAGAGATAGGAACCCAGGGAAAGGCCTATGAATTATTATCCTGAAATAGCTGGACTACAGTGCATCAATGATGTAGTGGTATGAGACAGTTTTGGATGGGAAGGTTGAGGTCAGATCATGAAGTACCTCTTATATTACTACTTACATAATTGGAACCCAGCTGAAGTATTTAAAGTGTCATGCATGTCTGTTTTATATAATTAGTTTAGTTCATCATTTAAAAGATATTTCTCTGATGTTAGTGTGGAGAACAGATGAGAAATGAGACCTGAGTCAAGAGACTGTGATTACTGCAATAACAGGGAAGGTCCCACAAGGATCTGAACTGAACTGAAATGAACTCAGTTGTGATGAGAACCTAGGATAGGGCTAAAAATTACTTAGGAAGTAGTATGAGCAGGATGTGGTCGAAAGATAGAGGCAGAAACAGATTAAAGTAATTGGTGGTGCCAATCCCAGAGAAAGCACAGAGGAAGTGAAGCAGGCTTTGAAATTCTTGATAAATAACAAAATTATGTCCTCGTAAAACAGTAAAAGAAACAAACATAACCAGTCACAAAATAGAGGTACAGTTCTTATTGAGTTACTCAAGTAACCTTGCTTGAAGTTTAACATTTAAGATACACTTGTTAACAGTTAATTTTTTCATAAAAATACTTCAAATTTAAATTTTATTGGTTAAACTCATAAATATTTTAATACTATTACAATAAACATTTGTTACACATACAAACACACATATACAGTATTTTCAGATAATGTATAGATTTATGAGAAGAGAATACATATAAGTTTATTATTTTATTAACCAAGAATACAGATCAAGGGCAAACCCCTTGGGTGCCCTTCTGTCCTTCTCTCAGGAAGAAGCTTTCTTTTCCCCCTATAAATATATTCCACTCTTAACCTCTGTTGATCTTAGAACTCATTCTTCAGTTTTAGAGAACATGAGCTCATCCCAGGTTATCTTTCAGGTTGGGTGTTTCACTCCCCTATATCAGTAAGACCACAGTTACGTACATTTTATAAGCACCTTGGCAGTCAGGGGCCTCAGTGACAAGTCTCTATAGCAGCCATTACTCATAGACCTGAATATCCTACCAAGAGGCAGGCCCCTGGGATTTCTTCTCTTTCCTACTTCCTAGTCTGTTCCCTGCCCTCCTCAGGGCCTCCAGCTCTGTCTCTGCCAGTTTCTCAAGTGAAAATCTTTACCCTAGGGGAGCCTACCTGCTCGCCAGGCTGAGATATTTGCTTGCTTTTATCCAATGACACTCTGCTCTGTAGCATTCCCATTCCTAACTGTGCCTTTTATAGATTTCTTTTTTTCCTCCATTAAACATCAGTTTTCAGAAAAAAAACAGATTCTTAAGTGCCCCTGCAGACCTCTTGCCTGGGATCCCCAGGATGGATCTATTGCATTGTCCTTGGCAAAGTTTTTTCTTGGGTGGTGCTGATGTCCCCAGGTCAAGGGCCACTGGGCCATGTTCTCCATGAGAGCAGTAATCGCTCAAAGAAGTCCAGAGCCAGAAGAACGCTGAGGCTCCAGTGATATCATTAGTGACCCAATGGCTAGAAGGGGATCAAAAAGTGAGAAAAGAATACAGATCAAGTAGGAACAGATGTTGCACATTTCAGCATAGACTATGTTGGTTTTTGAGGTCTCCAAATGGGCACATAAATAAAAATGACATTGTCAGAACAAGATAAAGTCTCACCAGATTTATGGTATTTATTTTTCCTATGCATATGTGCATGTACTCTATGTGTCACATGGTGCTACTTGCCAATACTTCATGTACTTCAACTATGGGAATATATAAAATCATAGCTATTTTCTGGATATGATCCTAACTCAGGATATGAAGCAGTCCTCCTGGGAGATGTCAATTTCACAATAATTTTTAAGTCATTATATGTACTGAATAAAAGCTAATTACTGGTAATCAAGTGTGCTTTGATGCAGTTAGAAAATTAGATTGCAGTATTTATTTTTAAAACAAATCCTTTAATTCTGATACCTAAGTAAATGCTAGTCAAGATGAATACAGTCTACTACTTGTTAGTGGCAATATGTTCTCAGGCATCTGAAACATTTATAAGTTTCTCAACATCTTGTGTACCAAAAACTTGTTATGAAGTGTTATCTCCTATGAAGTTTTTCAACAATAAAGATAAAGATTAATATTGTTTAGTCTTATATTAAGATATTAATATGTGAAATTCATTATTTCATTTAAGATATAAATATTTATATCATTTCAATGATAGTGCGTGTTAGAGAAACTTTCATTTTTCAAGCCTAAAGAATTTGCGACCAGTTTCAGCACCAGGGATAGTGAACTTCGTGGACAACAGTGAATGCCATAAAGCAGATCAGTAAATATGTCGTATCTAAGTTCAACTTAATTGGTGGGCTTATATGAATGAGCACAACATGATAGCAGTACAGGCACAAGGAAAATATTAAGCAAGTTTTTCTTTGTTCATGCTGTTATTTTTGTTATTTGTAAGCCTTATATAATAAAAAGATATTTAGATTTCTTTCATCACAGAGTCTATCATATGTGCAAAATAAATGACCATAAATATTTCTAATTTTACACATACTGATTTTAAATATAGCCACATAACACACACACACACACACACACACACACACACTTATACACATACCTCCCAGCTTTAGTAATGCTCACTGAAAACATGGAAAAAAGAATTAAGATATTTATAAAGAAAAATTATCTTTCCAAAATAGTAATAAAATTCCTGTATAGTATGATTTTTCCATTATGATTTTCAATGTTATGTGTTTTTACATGATTTGAAGAGTAAAACAGTGAGCTGTTAACCAATTGTAATATATATTATGTAATTACAAAGCAAGAGTAGAAAAAGACACCAAAGCCTTTTAGGATGGTAAACTTTTAAAATTATTAGCTTCTAGAAAATGTTAAAAACATGTTAATGTCTATCCAACCTAAGAATAACTACAAACCTTTGCATTAGGATTTTCTTTATTTCAACTTTTAAAATGTAAGTGTTTTGAAAAAGTCGGTTATTTTGAAAAATCCATTAACAAGAAATTAAATTTATAAATTAACACATTTTTTTCATTAGAAATGTGGTATTCAGGGTTCTGTATAATTTTTCATCTGGACATTTATTCATTTATATGCCAGTAACCAGTTTAGAAAACTTTGAAGCCATCAGTACCCAACATATTTTTGATGAGTGGACCTATCTTTATAGTGATATATTCTGCAGTGTGGCTAACCCTGGGAAACTAGTACTTGTAAACTCAATTACCAGGAATGTGTTGTAGATAGACCAAAGCTCTGGAAATATTCAGGTAGGTTTTTCCAAATGGCCCTTAACTCAATATTCTCTAACAATTTCCATGAACAAAGTGATACAAGGATGTGGGGTATACCGAAGTAAACAACAATTTGATACTTAAAAAAAAAAAAAAAAAACAAACAAAAAAACCAACCTGATACCGAAGTTGGACCTTTTCCTAGCATTCTTCTTTGTGTGAAGGAGTCTGAGCTGAAGATCATTAGCTAGTGGCATTTGATGGTCAGTTTTGAATTTAGAGACAGCAAACAATTACCTAATGACAGTAATTTGTCCTCTTTCACAGGAGGATTTAATCAAGCACTCACATGCTCATTACTCAAGTACAATTTATCCATCAACTACCTTTATTCATTAAGTTAGTAAGTGTAGGTCCTGGAGAACAAGAGTAGCCATTTTCAATACCAGCTGAAAACATATATATGGAATATGATTAATAGTAAGTGTATATCAATGGTTTAGTTTTATTTTCAAGTTACTGTAATTTCAAAATATCACGAAGACATAGTGCAAATCATAAGAGAAATTTTTTGTAGATTTTAAAAAGTTTCTCCTCCTGTCGAACTAGAACACAGGTTACTGAAAAGAATCTTCTAGAAACTGGCTAAGATATTTATTGCCAGGATCTTCTTGGAAAAGCTGTCTCTTTGGCTTCACTTACATTTCCTTACCTCAGACAAATGTTCCATCTGTCCTTCAGGGATTGAACCTTTTACTCAAAAGAGCTTTATAAATACTGTAGATCTGTGAATTGCAGCTTTCTGAGAATTTCTAATTTGACCTCTTGTTTATCTTTTTGCTCATCTCCACATTTTTAACATTTGCCCAACTTCAGATTGCTTTTCTGCTCTATTCCTGAGGATTGGTGGTTGCTTCAACTCTCTTTTTCACATTTACCTGAACTTCGGTTCATCGCACCATCTTGATTTCACACCATTTGACTGCTGATCATTTTATTATTAAGAAAAACGAGACTGCTTAAAAGCTGAATAATCCACTTACTAACTACACAGTGATGATGCAGTACTCTGAATTCTAGTTTTGGGCACTTTAGCTGTCCTCTAAATTAATGTTTAAGACATTTAATAGCTCTGTAGATAAATATTGTGATTTAATAATTCTTTGACTTTTAATTGTCAAGATTGACTGTTATTGCAAGCTATTTTTATCGAATTATTGAGTTTATTGAGTTAAAAATTTCTGTTTTTTAATTTCTTTCCTCCTTTTCCACTTTAATTTAGACATTTATTACCACATATTAATCAATAAGCACAGTATAATTTTGAAAAGTTTATTTTTGAGGAAGACATAATCCTGCCTTTAGTAGTTGCTAATCACATGAGGAAAAAACACATAACAAAATCCAAAACACTGTATTTTATGCATACACATAAAGATAAATATGCACATTCCCCATAGCTCCACTAGCATTTATTTTTTCAGCATTTGTTACTGTATGACTTCTTGATGATAGCCATTCTTTCTGGGGTGAGACAGAATCTCAGTGTGGTTTTAATTTGCATTTCTTGAATGACCATCATATGTCTCCCTATTTTAAGAACCTGAAAGAGTAAGTAAAATCTGAAAGGGACCATAGATACTCTAAAAGGGAAAGAAATTACTCGAAGGGATGGAACAAGTGGGTTGAGAAAAAGAAAACAGAGAAAAAAGAAAGGGAAACATATAGATGTATCTATACCAGATAGCTGGGACAATTGTACTGCTGATTTCTGCTGGTCTATTGAAAAGAACAGTTAGTGCTTAATATTTTTTCTTTTTTCTTTTTCTTTTTGCTAATTTTGCATGCTTATATCTGGTAATTTGAACAACTAATTTGAAAAAAAACAATATACAATATAACAACCATTGTTGAATTCCTTTAAAAAATCATAAATTTTTCACCTTTGAAATCATATTGTTTATGTAAATTTTATTATTTTATTGTCTGTGTGTTTATTATAATTGCAAGTTCCATAAGAACAGGGACTTCATTCATTCCTTTATTTTGCAGCTATCTATAGTTGATAGAATATACTCAATAGATTTGTATGTTTGTTGTCTTTTAGGCATTTAAAAAATCATTTTGTTTCTAGCAAATGAAGACTACTAGATGCACAAATTCAATATATTAGACTAAAAGCTTTGATTATTTTATTTATTTATTTTTTAATTTTAACATTTATTGTGTGTGTGTGTGTGTGTGTGTGTGGCCAGCTCAGCCCACCAGGGGGCGTGGCTGGCTGGCATGTGGTGCTGGAGGATTGAACCGTGGTCCCTGTGCTTTGCCAAGCTTGTTCCAAGTAGGTGTTTTAGACCACTGAGCCATCTTTCCAGCCCCTAGCTTTGATTATTTTAAGTTGAACTTTTTTCCAGTCTTATTAAATAACCCATATGTGTTACATTATTCAAATGATATATAACTTTTTAAATACAGAATTTATTTCATTTAATGATAAATATGTACTGTTCAAAATAAATCAAATCTCTTTAAGCTTGCCCTATTTCATGTTTTTATTGCTTGATATTCTTTAACATATTCTATTAATGTATAATGGGGTTACTTCTATATAAAATATTAATTTACTATTGTATTAGTACATTTCGTTTTAGCTTCATGCTTATTGACTGATGGAGGGTTTGCAAACTGAAAGGTTGATGTTTCAATTACATTGGCTACTTTATGTTTACAAATGTTATTCTTTAAGTTCCATTGCAACCCTACTATTAACTGTTCTGCGCTACGTGTGATTACTTTGGCATTCTCCTTATTTAAATTTTACATAGACTCTGCTTATACATTTTGAGTGCTGACATCACATCTGTACAGTTAGCTTTAAAAAGTTATCAATATTATTTATTTATAAAATATTAATATATGTCTTAAAGTTATTTTATATAAGGTTTTAAATTTAGGATTTAGTAGAGGAAATGGGGCAAATTTTCAAATTTAATATTTTAAAACTTATAAATATTTCTGGGTATAACAATTCCAAAGGACTCATATGATAAAGCACAGGGAGAAAATCTTATGAATTCACAGTTTAAAAACTGGAAGTAGGGCTGGGGAGATAAGTGCCTTTCTGGCAAGCACAAGGACCCAGGGTTGATCCTAGGTACTGCATACTGTTCCGGCCCTGGAACCCAGGGCAAGCCAAGCCAGCCACTGAAACTGGTTGTGGTAGCACAAACCTATAATCCCAGCACTGGGGGTGTTGAGACAGGAGAAGCATTATGAGTCCAGCTATATAGCTAGACTGTATACCAAATAAATAAATAAATAAATAAATAAATAAATAAATAAAACTTGGAAGCTACATGGCTAGTGAGTATAAAACATATAAATGGTGCTATAATGTCATGGATTCATTGACAGTTAAATTTCAACTTCAACATACATATTTAAAAATATTTTAGCAAAGTTAACCCATGAAATCCACAGTCCTTTTAAAAAAGGAAATATGAGACAATCCTTTGTCTTGGCATACTTTAAAGTACTAAACTTGTTTACAAATAAAAAAGTAACAAACCATTTCAAGTAACATGAAAAGTAGAGAAAAACAGTCAGATATCAAGAAAATAGGACAAAAGTATCTGGTTTTGACTATTAGAACTATTTTGGTAGATTATTTCTGTGGGTTAGTAAACTATAAAGAACTATTTTGTTATAATTTGTTTCTCTTATTTTTATGAAGTCATAGGTAAAATATTCAATTTATAATATGTCTTCTTTCCCTATGATCAGAGAAAGTTATATTGCTAATTGAGTTTAATGTACTTAGCAAAGAAAAAATTGAGTTAGAAAAGCAATTCATTAAGACTATTGTAAAATAAGTAAATGTTAGATGAATAAAGGGCTAAGACAATGTCCTCTGAAGAACAGAAACCTATGTCAATGCATAAGAAAAAGTGGTAATTAGTGCAATTTAAAAACTCAGTTGTGTCCCAAATTTTCTGATTAAGGAGGTTATGGGGCCATAGATGAAAATGATCAATGATGTAAAGTGTTACTAAAGAGAGTCACATGGAGAGAAAACATTCTCTCAGGCTTTCACAGAGAGCAAATTGGCCAAGCAATGGCCATGACTCATTCACATGGCTGACTGACAAAGGATCTACAAACTGTGGTATAGGGTTTCAGGATAAACCCTGAGGGGATCTGAATGACCTTATCATACATAAAAGTTGCATTTCTTGTTATATAGGTCTTACTTTATCTTAGTCTGAACCATCCAACAGAAAAGTATTAACACGAAGTATAAAAGGTAAAGCCATATTAATATGCTGAACTGTAAAAGGCTCAAGTCAACAACTTCTGACATTGCTAGTCCTGCAGATAACCCACTACTATTATGGACTAGTGGACTATATTGGAATATTTTGCTAATTTATGCACCCACAATATTTAAATGACAATAGAATACCCTTCTCTGACAAAACTAAACAAAAAAGGGTGATACAAATGAAAGACGATTTGGTATCTGTATATTCAAAATAGTTAGGATAGAAATATAGCTATATTATCTTAATTCAATGAATAGAGAGATTTGTTCTAATAGTGTCTGTGGACAGAATATCATGTCTGCATCTGGTACAATGAATAACCACTAAGACAACAATATGCAATATATAATTATTGAAACTGTACTAGTAATCGGTTTTGAAACTGTCTCATTGCTATTTGTTCCTCAATAAAATTATTTTTTAAAAAACTCAAAAACTGCGCTAAGGTCTCCTTTTATGTCAATCCACCACACAAATTGTATCATCTATTGAACATATTATTGTTCTAAAAGCTTTATATGTGTTTTATCTTTTCAAGTCCATTAAGCTGCACATATAGATTACTTATATTTTACATAAGCAGAAATATAGGCTCAATGGTAATTTGTTGAAATTTGAATTCAGTCTATTGTTTCCTTTCCTTTTTTTCTTCGCTCTCTCCCCTCTCTTCTCTATCTCTCTCCTCTCTCTCTCTCTCTCTCTCTCTCTCTCTCTCTCTCTCTCCCTCCCTCCCTCCCTCCCTTCCCCCTCCCTCTTTCTTTTGGTACTGGATAATGAACCTAGAGCATTCTCACTAAGCTATAATCCCAGCCACTATTTTATTTTTTTTTTTAAGTAATTTTTACACAGGGTCTCACTAAATCACCAAATAGCGCAGGCTAGACTTGAACTTGTGGTCCTCCTTCCTCACCCTCTCAAGTGCTGATACTAGAGGCCTACATCACAGGCTGGGCTCAGTCTAATTTCAGACCCATTCTTTCCAGCTATTATATCATACTTTAAAAGATGCTTTGGGGTTATGATGGAGATGATAAAAAAAAACTGAAATGTTTGGGAGAAATTTTTATTTTATAACATAGCCATGCGAATTCTCTGTTGTTTTTCTGAATGACAACTCGGAGTTACAAATTGTGAGGGCAATCCATGTAACCATTTACTTTGGTTCACTAAGCATGTAACTTGAAACTTGTTGTTATGTGTTCTTGTCCCTGAAGAAGAAATCTGGTGGAGCTTGTTTTAATATAAACAAAGAAACTAGTGAAAAAACTGTGGCCAACACATGGCATTTCATTTACTGCTCCCCCGATTAGATCAGTCAAACAGATATGAAGTTTTATATAGACATGCATATAGATATTTAGCAGGTAATAAACATTAAAATGATTAAGTACCTTGTTCCCTTAATAATTCCTTTAGCCTAATGATTGCCTGTGTTATGTTCCATTTTTGAAATTAACAGCAAAGAAACTGTAGATAATGGACAGCTCAAAATACATACAATTAAATTCTCAGGTAAAAAGGATGGGTCATATACTGTTTTTTATTTTTTATTTTCTGATTTGACCCTTCTGTTAAATAAAAAGAGATATAGTACAGATTTGGGGCATCTGAGTATAAGCCTCAAACTTCTTGTGTATCACCAGCTAGTGGATCAATGGGCCAGTTGTTTAAAGTCATTCTTTCATAGTTAATCTATGGTTGCTGGCACCGAGAGAGGCTCTAATCCAAATCTTTATGCTCCAGTTCTAAGCTTTGATTGATTCTGTGCACTGCTTTTCAGTTGCGCTAGAATTTGTTAAAGATGCTTTCCCTTGCTTGAGAGAAATTTTAGTCATGAGATGAGCTACTATTTCGAAGTATTCTTGGATATTTCCTCACAGAATTTTTCTTCCCCTAATATGTACAGTATGTGTTTTCTATATAAAATTATAATGGCAAGATCTTTCAATAGGGGCTTGGTGATTTTTAGTAATATGTATATAAAAAGTTAAGGATATTAACTTTAAGGATCTTTATTTATTTGGTACAGGGTCTCAGACTCATAGTGATCCTCCTGCCTCAGCCTCCCCAGAGCTGGGATTACAGGCATGTGCCACCATATCTGCTTTCAGTGGCTGGCTCAGCACAGAGTGGGCATAGCATGCACTACCAGGGATCAAACCTGGGTTCTTGAACTTGCCAGGCAGGTGCTTAGACCACTGAGCTATCTCCTCAGTCCAAGGAGTTATATATTAATGCAACTATTAAATTCAGGTTAATCTTAATGTATAATTAAAAACAATTTGTTTATTTCAAATTATTTTTGTGCAGACATACAATAATTTCCAGGAAACAAAAGGATAATGAAATTGTCTGAAGCTATATAGGTATAGAGAAATGAAATCAGATTATCATTTCTTGGTAGGCACTCTCACCAAAACATACAAAAGCATGATGATGTTGTGCTTTATAAGTAGTTCTTTCCATTATTATTTTTCATGTGGTAAGTTTAATAAAAATTAAATATGGCCTTGGTGGAGGGCCCAATTTGGGATAGTGGTCTAAGACTTTATCCACCCATAGTTGAGATGAAATCCTAACTGTGTAACTTTCTTAAGTGTAACCTCATAAGTGGCTGAACTTCATTTCATATTAACTTCTTCATATGAAAAATGGAGACAGTTAGTTGTACTATAGTGAGATTTAGAAATAACACACTTAAAAGTACATGATAGATAGTAGATAAATGATGAATGACAGTTGTAACTTCAACAATAATCAGCATGTAAAAATTACACAAACTTCTCTCTTTTAACATACTGCTGCTTCAGCAAATACGTCTTGGCTATTTTTCTCTTGTGTGTTGCTGGGACAAAATACCCGACACTCAAAATTAAGGAAGAAAAGGTTTATTTAGCTTACAATTAGTGGAGGTTTCAGTCTATACTTGCCTGTCTCCAAGGCAGAGTGCCACATGGCAGAGGGCAGTAGTTCATGGTAGCAGAAAATAGCAAAACAGCAAGAACAGATGGGAGGAGTAGTGGTAATGGTGGCAACAGACAGCAAGTCTGTCTTCCTCATGTTACATTCAGGCTATCTGCCCCAGGCCAGGTGTAGACTCACACTCATAGTCCCAGGACTGGATTATGAATTAATCACAAAGTCTAGCAGTCCAGGCTATGACTTCATGAGAATTTGGGGGACAACTAGACACAAACCATAAGAAGATGTATCCCAAGCTCAATGACAACTACGAGGCAACAGACATCATTATACAAGGCAAAAAGAAACTTTCTCTTCAATCTTTGTTAGTTTGAAAACATGATAAAAATACATTTTTCTCCTTTTATTTCATAAGAAATTTCAGTGAAGAAGTTATATAGGTGTCTACATATATTGACTTATTCTTGGCAAGTTAGTAAGAAACAACTAATTCATTGTATTTGTAACAGTTAATATTAATTATCAACATGTTTAGAGACCCTCTGGAGAGTAGGAAAGCAACTCTGTGCGCGTCTGGGTGGCTCATAAGGGTGTAACAGTGGGAATCATACCTGATCTGTAGCTACAGCCTCAAGGGCTCTTCTTCTGCTCTCTGCTTTTGGTGGTCCTGAAGTGATTTTTCCTTTGCCATGATTGTCTTACATGTTTCTATTTTGCAGTCAGCTAACACAATTTAATCAACAACAGTGTGTATGTGTATTTGAAATATATGCAGGTATGCAATTTTTTAAAAGTTAAAATAATTTAAATTTTACAATACCTAAATTAAATGAGAGACTATTGCTGTCCTTCACATATATTTTCCAATAATGGGTATTAAAAGAAAAGAAAAACCTCTAGGTAAGAATCTAGCAGCTAGTAACATAATTTTGAGGTGTACATTCATGAAAGTTAAGAGCGATTGGTAAAGGGTACATAGGTTTCTTGATCATGGTATCTCCCCTGCCAGGTAAGCATGGGTATATAGGTTTCTGTTAGGAACAGAATGAGATAAACTTAAAAGAAAGCCAAAATATAGAAAGAGGATTTTGGCATCAAGATAAGAACCCTTGACTTTTTGGATGTTGTTGTCTTTAGACCAACAAAACAAAAGAAAACAAAACAAAAAAACAGGTGATGTGTGTATGTAGAAACTAGAAACTACAGTTATTAATAGAGTAAAAGTTCTGGACCACTAAAAGATGGATCTTTAGGAAGATTATAATGCATTATAATGTAAAAATGGACAGGAAAAGAGAGTGCTGAGACATTGAGACCGTCTATAACATTTTTTTGCACAGGAATCAGGATGATGGAAGTGAGAATTTAAGCTAGACATACTGCTAGAAATAATGGGCAGAAGTAATTCTCATTTAGTGGTGAGTAAATATGTGCATGTGGTATATATGTGTGTAGAATCATGTCACATTTGAAGTGCATGTGCATCAGAATGCTTGTATGCTGCAGTTCTTTTGAAATTCTAGCAGATATTACTTTCATATCATTCACTTCACATTTTTCATGCACTAATTTTCTGATTAAATTACTATGTGTAAAGACTATACATATATATATATATATATATATATATATATATATATATATTTTAGACAGGGTCTTGCTGTATAGCTCAGGCTGGCCTCATTATGTAGCCTAGGTTAGCCTTGAACTCAGGATGATCTTCCTTCAGCAGCCTGGTAAGAGAGTTGGGATTACAGACATGCATCACCACACCCAGTAAGACAATAATTTTCTAAATGGAAAATTCAGAATCATTTATTTCAACTAACCTAGTGTCTTTTATTTCTCCACACAGTAGTCACCCAAGTATTTGTTGGTTGTTAAGCATCAACATTTTAGCCTTTTCAGAAATGGGTCAACTTGGGTAACAAATACTGAATTTCTGTTTATTGCCTGTATTCTCTGTTTAGGAGAAAAATTACCAGAGTAATAAAGCCTAACAGTAACTGAAAGAAACAGAAGTAAAAGTTTGATGAAAGAATTACAAATAGGCACTTGTCTAGTCTAAATGCATCTTCAATGCAGGAAAAAATGTATTCACTGTTTCTGAAAACATCCTAAAGCTTGATCAGAGAACAACTCTCAATGAACTTTGAAGAGTCATAAAGAAGCAGAAGTGCCAGAAGATTGCAATTCTAAAGACAGATAGAGGTAAATTCTTGAAAATCTCTTGTAAGTTGTTTAGTACCACCAGGATATTTAATAATTCACATCTTTATACTTTCATTTAATATTTTCATGTTGAAAGGCAGATTGTATCCAGGTTTCAGTGGGCTAGTTTTCAAACTTTTGGACAGGTTAGAGAAATGCTACAGAGTAGATGCTAACATATTGTAACAGCTAATTATAGCAAACAAGAGCTTATGAAAACCTTAAATAGATGATTTTATATTTTTGACTAAACTTGCAGTAGGAACTCATTTTATGTCATATGCACACATTTTCTGTATATAGGTACATATATAATTATTTAAAGTTTCATAAAAGTAACTATCCTTATAACAGATATATTTTAATATTTCTCATTTCTTATGTTCTTATTGTACTTCATTAAAAAAGTTGGATGTAATCTACTAAATGAATTTCATAATTCTGTGTTGATTTAGCACATATATCTTGAAAACTGTGAGTTGATTTCTACTGATGACTACTGAGGTTTTATTCTGTTTAGTTAAATATTTGGATGAAAATATGAAAGGAATTCTCTCAAATTTGAAGATAAGAAGAATAGAACAATATATTATTTGGGCACTATATTAAGGATTAAGAAATGTCTAACAAATGAAATTTAAATATAAATGAAATAGAAATAATATATATATATATACATATATACATGCACATACAATTCTGTATACTGTATCTCAAAATCTACATGTAAATACACATACATGTTGGAGAGAGGCTGTTTTTAATAACAACGTGCCTAGAAACAAAGCAGTTTGACAATTTTAACATGAAAGGGGAACAGACTCAAAATTATCTGAAAACCTACAGTATGCCAAATATGAATTATTATATTACATGACTCATTAGTGCCATGCTGCTAAAACCCTCAAACAAAACCAAACTAAACCAGTGCAATTTGATTTGTGGTTATGAAACAGAAGTTATATTTTTTAAAGGCTGAGGTTGAGGTAAGAGTTACTCTGTTTTATACTGGTCTCAACCCACACGGAATTTGGATTGAGGAAAGCCAGAAATCTGTTCTTTAAAAAAATAGGTGAAGGGAACAGGAACATTTGTACTTTGAGCTACTGTTTTCATCTACTTATTTTTAACACATTTAAAAGTAAAGTTTAAGTCAGGATTTTAGACGTTGTAAACACAAAAATAATTACAACATGGTATTTTCCCAAAGTCAAGGAAGGGATCACATGGGGGAACAACCCTGATAGAAAACAACTACACCAATGGTTGACAGTTGTTATGTGTTAAGTGCCTTAAGTGCACAGTGTTATGGGCTTCGATCTCAGGGAATTGGGTGCTCATACCTGTACCGGTTTGGGTAAACTGAGACTTTGAAGCTCAGTCATTTGCTCAAGATGGCACGTGGAAGTGGGTGGTGAACAACCCAGGCCTGGTCCTGTTGAATCCAGAACATGTGTTCTCTATTTCTGTGTCATATTGCCTCTTAGAACTCAGATTCATGGGCTTCTGATCTTTGAAGGGTTGCCATTTGAAAGCATGAACATGTAAAATGTCTACAAAATTGCCATTCACCATATGCCATGTTTTTACACTGGAGATTTGAAAATACTGAAAACAAATACTTGGAGATTTCTATTATTATAGAGCTTCTATTTTAAAATATTCCTAATTAATGCTAAATTATATGAAGATCTGCGGGGAAATAGCCTTTGTAGGCCAAAAGAAAATAGACATTGTCTTTTCTAAACATTACACTTTTGGAGATATTATTGAAAATACACAATTAACTTAAAAAGACTTATACATGATTATAATTGGTCTTATGTGTGTTTACCCATCAGTTGGCACACATTGTACCTGTCTACTAAGGATACAAGAACACATTTTAGTGTATGCTAGCTGCTGAACACAAATTCTTTCACTCCATTCTTACCTCCTTATGAGACAGATATTAAGAAACTAGGAGAGTGAAGTTCAACTAGCTAGAGTAGAATGCACAGGTAATAAGTTATGTGTCTCATTCAAAGCTTTGTGTACTTTTCAGTGCTATACTGCCTGTGATGAGCTGAAAGTCTACTGGAGAATTTAATTGATGGGCTCTTGTACAAATCTCTACAACTGAGTTAAGTATGTAAAAGAAATGGATTTTTACTACTTTGAAATAGTGAATATCTTCTTTGCCTACTTGTCTCCACCAAAGAAAAATGAACAAGTAAAACAAAACTGAAATACATACACATATTCCTTAAAAAACATTAAAACAGAAATGTTAAAATGTTGTTAAACTATTTATTTATAATGAAAATGAAAACCGGTTCAGGTTGTCACTGTCTTTCAAAACAGTCATGTAAGAAGTCTAAAAATAGCAAGAGGCAGAAACTGCTGATATATATGTTTTATATGTTTATACATTCATAGAGGGGTAGAAAACCACGGTACGACCTTTTAGTAAGGATTTATGTATTTAAAAAGATGTAGCTTTTTAAATTTACAGTGAAATATATAATAGTTATCTGAGAAGTAGATTAATACTCACCTGGGAAAGACAAAATGCTGTAGATAGCTATAAATATCACAGTTTTTCAATTATAGTATATCTCAAATCACACTAAGATATATGCTTTGAACATTTCTCATATAGTTTCGGCCAAGGTAGATTTTTCTAATTCCATTGCTACTTAATTTAAATATACATACCAATTTTAAAGCATTATTTAACTACTCCAGCACTAGTTTAAGCAGATAGTGTAACAAAGAATGACTCTTAAGCACTTGTTTTCAAGAACTTTTGTTATAACCTGTACTTTTTAAAGAATTTTTCTTATACTTGTATGTTGGGAGTCAGCTTCACTAACAGGTCCAGTTAAACACAATTAATCATACATCAGACTATTATGAATTTGTATTTTGACTTTTGGTTTCAGATGGCAATTAAAATGATTTGACCTTACCAACAGATACCTAGTATTTCTGGTGTCTGGTAATACATGTTTATCGAAAACGGCAAGAAAATTACATATTCTGTTTTGGAAAAGAAATTAGCAGTCATGTTTATTTAGTTTTAATTCAGCTCAAGTAGAAAGATTATTGAGAACATGTTAATTTTTTTAAAATTAAAAGTTAAGTGGTTTTCCCTGTGTAGCCCTGTAGACCTCAAAATCTACTTTTCTTAAGGATCAAAACTGGCAGTGAAAAGTCACTCTTTTTAATAATTTCAAAAATCCTCCAAACCGCACACGCCTATGACAAAGGGAGGCATCATTAATTGGCATCATACCTGAAGACCGTTGGGGGAATTTAAAAGGGTTTGATCAGTTGCTCCCACCTAGTTACCGCACAGTGTCACAAAGAGCCGCTTTTTGAGGTTGGGAGATGAGTTTAAAAGCTGTCTGTTGTTCCGAGGAGCCCTTTCCGGAGAGGATCACTGTTTGACAAGTTCTATTTTAAATCGCGCCTGTGTGAGCAGGTGTCAGCCTCTTTCATGGCTGTGGAAAAAGATGCGTTACACTCCATCTTAATCCTTTCCCAGGTCGCGCAGAATCGTCCCTCTTGGTGCGTTTTTCTGCTTTGCCAGCCACTTTTCCTTTGGGAAATTCCAGGCAGGGCAGGCGGACAGGACTGTCAGGAATGGCAAAGAGGGGCAGGAAGAGGTCCTCTGCCACTCCCCTACCTTACGAGGCACGTGGCCCCGGCAGGAGCAGCAGCTGGACGCGGCCACGATGACGAACCTCCTCCTGGCACAAGAATATACAGTAGAGGAAAGGAGGCAGTGGCAGCAAAGGCAAGGCACGCACACTGTGTCCTTCCTTCCCCACAGGGAAAAGCCACCCTCGAGGGAACAACTCAAAGAAGCCACCCGCCACCCCGCCTCTGCCAGCTTGCCCCAGTGTCTGGCAGCCCTTCCCATGCACCTGCTCACCTCTCTCTCAGTTCAGGATGGTTGGGGGAGGGTGCGGGGATGGGTGGGTGGAAGGAGAAGGAGGGCAGGGCGACGGGGGGGGGGGGGAAATGCGGCGAGGGCTCCGCCCCCGAGCCTCTGCGCAGGCGCAGTGGCCGCTACCGCAGGCAGGGGGCGGCAACATGGCGGAGTGAGCGGCGGCGTCGGGGCTTCACAACAACAGTGGCGCCCGTAGCAGCGGCGGCGGCGGCGGCGTCCGTGGAGTCGGCCACAGCCTGCGCGCCGGCACCCTCCGCGCCGCGGCCAGCCGCTCGCCCCGCAAGGCTTTTCCTAGCAGCGGCAGCATCTCTGCGGGGGGCGGGCCGGGCCGGACCGACCGGGAGGGGGAGCGAGGAGGCAGCGGTGGCGGCACAGCTGCTGGGCGGGCACTGGCGCTCGCCGGGAAGCGGTTAGCGGCGCCGCCACCGCGGGGAATAAGCTCGCGAATTCCCCGCCGCCTCAGCCAGGGAGAGCGCCAGCGCGGGCCGGGCGGAGGCCGGCTGGGAGCGGGCCCGGCGCCGCGGCGCTGGTGGATGCTGGGGCTCCGAGGCGACGGCCGGGGGGCGGGGGCCGAGGCAGGTATAACGGTACCAGCGGAGGCGGCGCCGGGGCTCTTCCCTTCTCCTCGGGAGAGTGCCCAATGGCGAGCGAGAAGCCGGGCCCGGGCCCGGGGCTCGAGCCTCAGCCCGTGCCCGTGGGGCTCCTCGCCGTCGGGGCCGGAGGCGGAGGCGGCGGGGCCAGCGGCGGGAGCGGCGGAGGCGTTGGGATGGGGGAGTCGAGGGGGGCGTCCGGCTCCGGCTCGGTGGTGCTCCCCGCGGGAATGATTAACCCTTCGGTGCCGATCCGCAACATCCGGATGAAATTCGCAGTGTTGATTGGACTCATACAGGTCGGAGAGGTCAGCAACAGGGACATCGTGGAGACGGTGCTCAACCTGGTAAGGGAAAGGGGATGCACTCCTCTGCCTCCCCACCCCCCACATCCCTGTCCCCAAGCCTCGTGTCCCCCTCTTCCACCCCGGGTCACACGCGCTGCGCGGCCCCGGGAGCACAGCTCCTTGGGCCAGTATCGCCCAGCGGGTGACCCGCCTGCCCGCTGCCAAAGCCACGCGCCACCTCCCTCCTCTCTCTCTTCTGGTCCCCTCTTGCCACCTGAGCGCAGTGCCCAACTTAACACCACATCTTATCACTTCACCAGACGGAATAAATCGGTCCTGCCTGGAGGGTTTTGGGTCGATTTTAGAGTTTAAAGGAGACCTAGCGTTTTCTTTCTCTAGCACTCTTGTCAGTTCGTGGTGTCGCTCTCAGTGATGACAGTGTGCCCCGGGAGCCTAAATTCCCTTGTGCTCCTGAAATGTGAGAAGCGCATTTTAAGCAGCTAGGCTGTTATGTTTTGGAGGGAGGAGGAAATTGATGCAGTTTTGCATCTGTCTTTATATTCGGAGGCTGTGATGAAGAGGGTTGTGCCAGTACCCACCCCCAACCTCATCTTTTAGGCAGCCTTCTCTCCTTTGTAATACTTCCCTGAATATGCTCATCTGTTAGTCATTTTTGTGCATGTGCACACAAAGTGTTAAAATGCCAGGGCACAAAATCATACAGGTTGGTTTCTATGGTTGCTTTCTGGAGTGTGGATGAAGATTAAAGGAAAGATGTAAAACGCAGCCCCAGGTTTTGGTTTCTTTCATGATAAAGAGTTACTGCAGAACTGTGTATGACTTAATGTTTTGCGCTATCTACGGAAGGCTAAAAAGCATTGAAGATGACAGGATGAAAGGGGGAAGAATTAAGGAGAGAATAATCATAAATAGACTATAATTAAGAGGAGTTCATTTTTAGTTGCTATGTCAATGCGCAGTTTCCCCCCCTTGCAGGAAACCTTTCTAAACAATTTCCTTGGCAATATCTAGGATTTGACATACTGTAAGGTTGGGTTTTGGAAGGTGAGGTGTACATCAGGAGCAATGAGTTTATTATTGTATTTGGTGTGGAGTTACAGGAATATAAAAATACGATTGCCAGGGGATTTTATAACGCCTATGCAGTGCGAATTTTTCGATAAACACTTATTTTTATTACATCTATTGGAACACTGAAAGAAAGCTGCAGCTATGGCAGTAGTGCCCCGAGAAAGGGCTCAGATGATGTCTGTAGTGTATGAACTTCTCAAATGCACAGAAAAGTTATTTATATTTTCTTGTGTGTTTAGTCAAAGATTGTCTTTTATGTTTATTGTTGTTTAAAATACAAAACACCTTTCTACTTTTGTTACCCTTCAACTAAATCATCACAAAAGTCTGTGTAAATATGAGACCATGTCACCCCCTTATTATGCTCAATTGTTTAGAGATCATTAGTAGAGATACAGGCTTTCTAGGGACTTTTAGTTTTAACTAGCTGAACATAGGAAGCCAGAGCTAGTCTTGTTTTCTTTTTTTAAGAGATGAAATCTTAACAATTAAGTTAACGTGGTAGCTTCTACTGTACTTCTGTATATTTAAAGAAACACGTTTTAAGGATTTTTTTTCCCCAGTCTTTCTCAATACCATTTTTAATTTAGATGATGTGATAATAGTATTTGTATGCTTACTTAGTGCATTTTAACCTGATAGAGGCAGTACAGCTTTTAAAAGCTGGTAACTAATTTGGGTGTGTAACTAGTTTGCACTTCGCAGTCTGTGCTGGGTGAGGTTTTAACAGATGGGGTTCTTACAGATATAGACTATAAATGGAAGTGAAATATTTCTCTTCAGGTAAAAGCAAATTTAACTCTTCAGTGCAGTGAATATCTACCATGAAGTATGCAAGCACTATCTTTACTGTTAAACTTTAAATTCTTGGTAATATGTAGAACTGAAATAATACATCCTACAAACCCCCTAAGACTTTGTACTTCATTAAGTTTTGGAGTATGAAAATTTAGGTTTAAAATTTTTTTGTGCATATTTAAACATTCTGTCAAGTTTTAAATGGAAACTTTTTAGACCTTTTTATATTTGTAAATAACAAACAGAAATGTTAATATTAAGCTATTGACTATAGTGATTATAGAACATAAGTCATTTGAAGTGTTAATATTTCTTGATTTTTAGGGTTAGGGTTTTATTATTCCAAAACATTCATGATGAAATGTGAAAATTTAAGCTGATTCTCAAAAATATGTTGGAAATACTAGGCATTATAAAAAAGTACAAAACTTATATTTATTTACTAACAAAATTAATAAAATTTGCTTAGGCGTCCTGAGTGACTTGTTACAGGTAGGAAGCTTCTAATACTTCCAAAATGAGTTTTATTTCCAGTCTTAATTTTAAAGGTTATCAAAAATATAAGGTGGGAATAGTGAATTCTATCACAGTACCTTTTATAACTGAAAAGAAAGGAACTAATGAAACTTGAAAACAGCTTTTTCCTTTAAGTGTACCTTTGTTGTAGTCATCTTTATCAAATTTTTTTTTGTTTATTCTTTCTTCCTGTATAAGGATACAGATAGCTTTTCATTGTTGTTTTACACTTGCCTTGCCTCCCAAATTAAAAGTTTCACAGACAAAAGATTAAGTATGCAGTAAAGTACAGGATTTTCCAATGCAACTGTGACTTTTGTTGGCCAAAGGCAGAGATCTATTTTTACTACTTAAGTGGATTGTGGGAGTTTGATAAAGAATTACCAATATACTGAGAAATAAAATGAGTGGCTTCATTGTAGATGCATATATTTTGTATAATGTTATAGTTGACTTATAACATTGAAATATGGAGTAGGGAGTATTTTATAATAGTGAGTAAATTAGTGTTTCCTAGGATTTTACGTTGTAGCTCTGCTGTTAAGCTGCTCATCAAGCTTCAGCTTTAGGAGGAATTAAATTTAATGTAGCATTATTAGAAAGTTAATTATATTAAAGAGATTTTGTTGGTTGACTTTCTGTTGTAAAGCAGGCATGTTACTTAATTTAAAGGCTTCTTTTATAAATACATTTTACTATGTTTACGTATGATTTCTCCTACCTTGAGGGAGATGTTACTAAATGTCATATGTTATCTTTTTTATAACAGAATAGTTTATCACAGATTTTAATGTAAATATGAATTATTAGAAAAGACAAAACTGAAGCCTAATATTAGTGGAAATTCATAAGGCTTTTTGAATAGTTGTCTTATACAACAATAAATACAACTATAGATTCTAACTATAGACTTTGTAAATTTTTTCATGAATTACTGAATTCATAAATTCTTATTTCTTCATGAATTACTGTGAGATCTGTCATTGGTCCTTCAGTTATAGAGAATAGTATTCTAATTTTATTTGTTTTTAATTCTAATTGGCATGCCATTTACTATATTGAAAACAAAAGAAATACTTTGAGGGTATTTTGTGGATCAAGTTATTTTTCTTTTGGTGTATTGATCGTAGCATTTTTCTCAAAAGGGAAATTTTAAGTTGTATTTCTTCTTGAATGTGACAGTGACTCTTCCTTCTTAGTCTTTTCATCTGAAATTTGGTAACCAGAATAATTTTTATTTTAGTGATGTTTAGGATGTCTCAAAAAGTTATATTTTGCATTTGAATGGAATGTATTTTAAAAAATAAAACTTTAAAATATATTTAATTCACTTACCATGTTAGGTAGATTAATGGCATTTCTTAATACTAAAGAACTCATGTTTGCTTATATTAAAAGAACTGTCTACATTTGAATTTATATTGACACACAGCCTTTTCATATTAACTGTGTATTTCATTCTTGGCATATTGAACATTAATTTGTACATGCTAAAGTTTCAATATCAATGCTTTCTGATATTTTATACAGAAATACTAATTTAATAACTAGAATAACACATATTCCATCACCTATGATCAAGTTATATTGATGGATTGATTTTAGGGTTTTTGACAGGAGGTCTTGCTTTGTAGTCCAGGCTGGCTTCTAACTTGCAGCAGTCCTCCTGCCTCAGCCTCCCAAGTGTTGGGATTACAGACATGTGCCCAGCTACTTATATTAACTTTAAATAAATGTTTTGTACATGGCTAGTCAATTCTTGGCTTATCACTTTATAATAATAGTATTACATTTATTTTTGTGTGTTTTCCCTGTTGCACTATGAAGTCCATGAGGTTAGGAGCTGATCTTTTATGTATGTCTTCATTTATTTTTATTTCTGAATCTTGGGTAAATTATGTGCATTTTGAGAACACAGAAAACCTTTGGTGTGCAGTAATACTTTGGACCTATTTTTGAAATTAGTTGAATTGTGTGATCCAGATCATGGATACAAAATTAGGCTCATATAAATTTATTTTATTTCTTATTCCCCACAGTAGAAATTTGTGTTAAATTTATATATATGTATATATATATGTGTGTGTGTGTGTGTGTGTGTGTGTGCATGTTGTCTGTGTAAGCACTTTTACATATATAAATTTTATTTTGAATTGACATCTAGGGATAAGTAAGAATTTGATAAAAACTTTTCCAGTGAACCAAATGGATAGTAAATGTAAGCACACAACAAAGATCATGCATTAACAAAGAAAACATACAGTACATTGAAATTTTAAAAAGTTGTTAGCACTTGTCGTTACCATGAACAGTGGGTAGCTCTTTCGTCAGTTTATTTTCTTTCCTTTTGTCAATTTAGCCTACATTTCCTTCTTTGAAATGGTATCTCAGCTTTTCTTTGCTGAACCACTCATCCTTCAAGCTAAAGTTAGCTGCTTTAAGTGGGTTGTTCTTGGTGCCTGCTTGCTTTCAGGGGTGGCCAGAATCAGTGATTGTTCAGGAATGAACATTTACCATAAGGAGTCAGATAGTTCCAGAACTTGCGGTGGAACTCAGTGCGAGATGCTGAACAGGCCGACTCCTCTTCTATGGTTGTAGTGCCTGACTCTGAATTTGACAAAGGTGAGGCTAAGAGAGAGAGCATTGATTTCTTAGTTCTATTGGTGTTCTCAGAGTTTGCACCCATAGTGAATGTCTTTTTGTCATTAAATCCTCCCTTTAAGATATCTATATCTATATCTATATCTATATCTATATCTATATCTATATCTATATCATCTATATCTGTTACAAGTTTCAGAGCAGTTGTAAATGGAAAGACTGCTAAATAAAGTAGAATTTGTACCTGGAAAGTAGACATTGTAAAAACCTACTTTTACATTTGAAATGGAACAAAAGGCAGTGAATACTTTGCTGTCCTCTTAACAGTTCTTCTTCAGGAATTACAGAACAAGCATTTAAATAACCATTTATGATGACTGTCTGTGAAGTTACTGAGGCTAAAATTTTAGAGATTTTGGACTCTTTGGGCCACTCTTTGGAGCTTTTGATAATGTCTTAGGAGCAGTTAACTTTGGTCCAAGCTGATGTGCTTGAAAGCAGAGGAAAGAACATACAGTCTTTCTCAGTAAGAGAGTCTCTGTTGTTGACATCTAAGAAGAGAATCCAAAGCTAAGATGTTTTGCAGGTTGGGAAGCCCATTTTTTTTTCTCCATTAAAGTTAGAGTTAGAAAGAGGCAAGACAGGAGTTTAAAATAGGTAAAGTTCTGTTTTATATGTGCATCCCAAGAACCTCAAGCTGTTTATGCCTAGCCTTCAGGGTAACAATCCATTTATAAAGTGCCCTAGAACTGGGATGCAGCCAGGACACAAGATCTTGAAGAGCTGTGCCTTCACACCCTATTTATTGTTTCAAGATGCTTCAAGGAAGATCTTTAAGCTGAGGGTTGAGGGAATAAAAGGTGTGGGAAGGTCTGTTTGGACATTGAAATTTAAAAGTTGAAACTAAAGTTGGCATATTATATATTAGGGTAAGATCTGTAGTTTAGGTTGTTAATTCAGCCTGTTGACTAAAGTAGATGACTAACAGCTTAAGGTTTTAGGAAAGCTTTACTAGAGAAACCTCAAAGCTGGTATTCAGAAACATGTGTTCTTTTACATTCAAGTAAGTTCTAAACTTCTGAGACATCGCTAAGAGGAAGTGAACTGCTAAAGCAGTGTAGTTTCTAGAAGGGAAGTGTACTATGGCCACAGAAGATAATGAAAAAGTGAAGTCTTCTAATATGGTAGGAATGAGCATTTTCAAAATTAGTTGATCAAAGAACTCTGATTTGATTGGACAGGGAATTCTTGCTGCTCTGAGGATGGACAGGGGAGTGTAGTGGATAGAAGTAAGATACATACTAGCTTTCAATCAGTGACCATTGTTTGGTGTTCTAGTCTTCTGACTCCATTGTTATGTGTGTTCTGTTTGGTTATACAGTAAGTAAAAAAGGAATAGTTAAATTTATTATGTAATGATACATTACCACATTATCAGGTTTCACTAAAAAGTATGGACATTTGTATCTGACCAAGAATAATACAAAATACAACATCTTCAGTCTTGTAGTTCGATACAGCCTTTCTACATTGTGCTCATAGCCTTTTTTTTTCCTATTAGTTGGCTAAGATGGTAACATTTCTCAACATGGTTATTAAAAGGTTGTTTGTATGGGAGAAAATGAGTGTATGTTGTGAATGGCAGTTAAGGGCTGATTAGCTGATACAGATTCTGGTTGGCTTTGGCTGCCTGGCATCAATTCTTTTTTGCAGTTAATAGTTCTAGATTTTCTGATTCTTGTTTGGGGAGCCATTCCAATTGTAGTCAGTTTTGCACTTTAGGACATCCCCAGATTCTTTGCTGATTTCTTGGACCAAATGCAGAAACTGACACTTGACTCATGAATGACACATATTGGTGATAATGTCTTGCTGCACTTTCCAGACAGCTCAGTAACTATTTTCACTTTGGTAGAGAAAGAGAAAGGTTTTTTCACTTTGAGATTATTATCACAATTAGAATGTAAGCCTAGAGATCTGACTGACCTTATCAGATAGCAGAAGTTACATTTTGAGTTATATAGGTCTTGCTTTAACTTGGTCTTAACCATCCTGCAGAAAAGTGTAACCATAAGGTATAAAAAGTAAAGCTGTGTTAATATGCTGAGCTGTAAAAGTCTCAAGTCAGCAACTTATGACAATTGCCAGTTGTGCCGATAACTCACTATTATTATGGACTATTGGACTATATTGGGTTAATTTGCTGAATTAAAGTACCTACAATATTTGGACTGAGTATACAGCTACTTTCTCTTAGTTCAATGAGAAGAAAGGTTTGTACTAACACTGTTTAGACAAGATATCATGTCTACATCTTATCCTCTGAATACTACAAAGACAACAATATGCAATGTATTATTGTAACTGTCCTACTAACCTGTTTTAAAACTTTCATTGTTATCTTTTTTCTCATTAAAATGAATAAAAACTAAAAAAATGTAAGCCTAGCGATGTCAATTTGTAACAGTAAAGGTAGCACCTGCTTGAGATTGGATTTATCAGAGAAATATATAGAACCAAGAGGTAGATGGCTGATGGCACTTTTGGGAACCCCTCAAATCAATTACATCATCAGACATTCAATGGATTTAGCTTATCCATTTCCTGTTTTCCCTGTGATAGTCTTTTATTTTTATTCATTGCACCCAAGAGATCACTAGTATTCTGAATTAAAATTAAAACTCTTAGGAATTAAGTATTATTGAGCAAGTTGTAAATATTAACTTGTCAAAAATACTTGGTACATTTCAAGAAAATAGAAATATATGATGTTAATTGTACCCCATATTCACTATCACTAATAGAACATAAGGTAGTAGCATTACAATGAAGTGAATGATAAGAAATGAATTTTGGTAGGGGATGTTAAAATAATGTTAAATCTTGTTAGATAAATTGTTACAGCTATTTTAGTTACAGTAAATTTTTAGCAATGTGTATCAAGAACTGTAAAGATGTTTCTGTCATTAATCCTTAGTTCTCTAAGCTAGGGAGGGTTACCTGTGTACTAGTATGCGAGTTAAATTAGTTTTTGGATATAAAATAATTGACAACCTAAGTTTTCACAATAGAAAAAAGTTAAATTATATCATGTAATAGATTATAATAATTAAAATTTTGTGTCTTTGTTTATGTTTAAAATGGGATGGGTATATTATAAAGTTGTCTGATTAAATACATTAATATTTAAAGTGCTTGGTACATACCTAGCTTTATGACTTATGACTGTGATTTTTATCTGTCTTTAGTCTTGTAGACTGTCTGATCATAGAAACAAACAGTAATGTAACTAAAACTGAGCTGTTCTGTTTTAGAGTATCTGATCTTGATGAACCTGATGGGGTATCTCAGATACTCACTGTTCATGTTTTGCCAGTAAAGTGTGGAAGATTATAAATCCTAAGTCATTAATAGAGCTTAGGATGGTTTTTCCTAATTTCCTATTTTGAGGCAGGGGGAAAACTGAACAAGGCATACACATGAGGGAACACAAGTTCCTTTACCTGAAACCCACTACATCTTTTCTTTCCTTACATGGTTGAATCTCATGTATAGATGTAATAGGACATGAATGGTGATCCTTGGCAAGGTAAATAATACCTCCCTCTGGGAGTATTTGCTTAAATATTTAGAATACTACTTCGGTAACAAACCCACAGGGCAAGTTAGAAGGTTGAAGTTTGTTTCAGAAAATAATATTAGCTTATAAAGGCCCTTAAGTATTTACATTCTAGTCCTCAGAATAATACCCTTTTTTAGTAGAAACTAATCTTTCTGTACAGATAAATTCAGAAACTCTACCTGCAGAAAATGTGAAGATGTTAGACAGTATGTACTGAGTAGCAGAGCTGGAACTCAGACCTTCAGATTAAAAAGCCTGGTTCTTTACTATTTTAAAAATGTAGCTACTTAGAAATTATTCCAAAGGCAGAATTGTGCAAGGAAATGACATTGGCAGAAACACCCTCCAGCCTCTGTGAGTTGATTCTGTGGTTAGGGGATGCTTCTCATAGGGAACACAAGGCAGAGTGTTTAGAGAGAATATAAATGTAAGTGCAAGTAAATTGGATGGGTTTATAAATAAAAATAATTTAGCAAGAACTATACTGTAAGCTTTTTTTTGAGTTTTGAGGAATAAGTTGGGTATGTAGTATAATACAGGTATCTGGCTTTGGATTGTGTATCTTTTTGCTAGACAAAATACGAATGCTTTTGAAGTACTTGGACCCAGTATGCATTATTGCATAGCAAATGATTTGGTGCTTTTCTTGTTGTATATTACAAATTATAGATAATTATATGACCAACCACATTTACCATATTTGCTTGAATAAAATGCATGAGTTATAGGAGGAATTATATTAGGGCTAAGATAATATGATTTCTAGCAATTCTGGATACCTCTCAGTTTAGTAAAATAAAACAGACATTGATTAATAGAAAAGTCTGTGCAAATGTCAGCGTCTACATGTATCTTCTCTTAGCAAATACATTCCTTTATTGAGAGAAGAAATCTGTAGTTAATTTAAAGACATATAAATATTTCTACTGTTACTTATAACTTTTTCTAAGTAAAAAAATTCCCTTTGTAAAGACAAATAAGAATTGGAGTTGGGTTCATTAAGTTGTTAATATTATTTCCTAGCACATTTAAAATACTGAGTATTTACTCCAATATAATGAGTAAAGTATGGTTGAGGTTTCGGGGATTGTTCCAGGTTGCAAAGCTGCTTAATTATAGAAATCACACTTAAAACTAGATCTCCTATGTCCGAATTTATTGTTACCTAAAATACTCTTTTTTTCCCCCAGCAAGCGCAAGGGCCTGAGTTCAATCCCTGGTTCTACCAAAATAAATAAATAAAATAAATAAATAAATAAATAAAAAATATGCTATTTTGATAGTGTGTTTTAGGAAGTTACACTTATTTAATCCGTATATGTAAGACACTAAGACATCCGTTATGCAAATGACATAAATTAATCTCATTTAGTCATCTGAATCTAGAATGTAAAATCTTGGGTGTAAGGCAAAAAGCCTTTGTCTTTCTCTGTTAAGTGAAGAATGCTACCTTAAAGAAGTGTTTTCACCTCTGAATATATAAATATTTTGTCTAACATGTCAGAATTATTTCACTTTTCACTAATTCTTTAGAGCTTGAATACCCTTTCACAGTCCTTGAAGTTAAGGGTTTTTGTTTTTTTGGTTTTTTTTTTTTTAGCTTAGGAGATAGGAGTTAATGCAAGAATGACTTAAAATGATTACATTTTTTAGTTGTCACATTCTTCTTCCTCTTTGTGTTTCAAAAATATTACTGCTCCTTTTTCAAGACTTAGTCCTTATCCTCTATTTGGTACCTTCCCTAGTGTCCCTCTATCAGTTATTTTTCCAATACTATGCTCTCCCATACATAGCAATATGTACATACCTCAGATTCTGTATATTCTAATTTTTCATCATATTTGTCACATTTAATAATTGGTCACATTTCCCTAGGGACTTTAAATGTTACTCACCTAACTATCTTGCTTAGTTAACCTAGTATCTGGTATTTTATGGTACCTTGTAAACTTTTACTCCTAAGGGCTTTTTGTTTTTTTAACCATTGGTACCTTTGATTGTTTTGTTCCTGTGTATTGGGTGCAAATCTTTTCTTACAGGTTTTGCTAATTCTTCTAATTTCTGTGTTTGCCACTTAGTTTAACATTTTAGTTTATTTATGAGTGGAGGGGTAAGATATCTAGGTGTATATATGTATGATTCATGTTTTAAAAGTTTTATGAATATTTGAGAAGAGTAGAGTCATGGTGTCTACTGACTGCATGAATGGCTTTTCACTCGCATAGGTGAGGACATTGAGAACTATGGATTTATATCCTATAGCCTTTCACAGACTGGAAATTAACACCTAGAAGTTCCCTCAGATGACCTAATCCAGCATCTTTTTCTTTTTTATCTTGGTGACTCTAGTTCTACTTTGATTTAGCTTATTTAGGTTTCTGGTTTATAACTATTTATTTATTTTTTATTTGGTACAGGGTCTCACTGCACAGCTTGGATTCATAGTGATCTTCCTGTTTTCAGCCTCCCCAGCACTGGTTTATAACTTTAATATAGAGGAAGTTTTGTTTTTGAGCAGGATAAAAATAAATTGTTTGTTACTGTACTATATAATGTAACCTAATATTCTTTTGCCAGAATCAGGATACTTACTGGTTATATTAAAAGAGTTTCATAATCTCTGCTTTCTAATGACTCAAATTTTAGCACAGGTAATAGAAAAATAAATAGGTAGCTTACAGTGGTTTGAAGTAATATTGTGAAGATACAAACAAAATGTTGTGGAGAAATTAATGCTGTGGAGATTAAGTTTGCTTGTAGGAGTCTGAAGCTTCATTGGGTAGTGTCTCAGGTACTTTTCTCATTCCTGAGACAAAATACTCACTACCCACAAATTAGGGGAGAAAAGGTTTATTTGGCTCACTGTAGAGCTTTCAGTTTGTAATTGGCTTGCTCCTGGCAGGTTGGCATGACAGATCAGCTTCATAGAGGAGAAACAGTTGATGACAGGCAGAAGACAGCAAAAGCAAGCAAGGGAACCAGCACGTGACCATAGCAGCTTCTTTCTGCCCCTTTCTATGTTCTGTCAAGACTACCAGGATTAGGGTGGTGCCAAACCAGTTAGTGAACTGATTCAGTAATCACACACCATGCATTCAGCCACCTCTGAAAAAGCTCCACCTGTGACTACACAAGGCTTTGTGACAACATTTAGATATAAGCCATAAAAGGTAGTGACTTGTGAACTGGATTTTGAAGAACAAGTAATTGTTTCCTTGGATAAAAAGGGCAGTACTAGAAGAGCTTTCTACAAATGGGATCACTTGTTTGAGGGCAGAGAATCATGAGAAGTCTTTTCATGGTTATTTCCTTTATTGCCAACTATAAACTATTGTAAATGAGATTAACTTTATTTCTTCTTCCAGAAATGATACTTTAATTTTTTTAGCAGTATTCATTAACTTTAATTGACTGAATTTTAAAGTGTAGGGTTTCATTGTTGTTTTGTTTTTTGCTTTAATTTTGTCAAGTTTACTTATGGGAGATAGAAAAATTTAATATGCTCTCTTAGTATAGTGTATTTCATTTGCAGTCACTGAGGTTTCTAAAGTGTTGGCTTAAATCAGGAGATTTGATAAAAAATAATTTAAATTGAATAGTAGAGGAGTTCGGGGAGGTGGCTCAGTGGATAAGTGCTTCTCTGGCAAGCGCAAGGGCTTGAGTTCAATCCCTGGTTCCGAAAAAAGAATTAAAATAAATTAAATGTATTTTTTTATAATAAAAGATACTTTGCCATTAACCCCTCATCGCCATACTTTGACGGACTTATCCTGTTATTCTTATCACTTTCTGAAACAATTCTGGAATATTTACCTTTCATAGTCATTTTAGCTTTGTGAAAATTTCCAGAAGTACATGGTACCATATCTGGTGAATACAGTGGATGAGGGCACTCTATAATATTAATATTTTTACAAACCTGTCTTTCGAATAGATATCACTTAGCAGCATCATTCACTATATTTTTGATGACATTTTCTAAAGTCAGTATGATAGAAGACTTCAGATCTAACTGCTTTAGAAAGTAACAAAAATGGTATTGTGTTCAAGGCAAAGGGGAATATTTTGAGTGATATTTATGGTAATGTGTCTTATACTGTAATAAATTTTAAAAATTAAATATTCACCATATATTAGAAAATGGGAATTCCTGAGATGTTTATTTTGGCCTGTTGGAAACCCAGGACTGCTAATGGCATGGTTCCAGGGCAAGTTCAAGGGCCTTAGAAACAAGGGATTCTCAGTAGTATAAATTTAGCTTCAGCAATGGGAAGGAACAAAACTAAAGAAAAGCTACAGGGAGAACAATGTCCCAGCTCAAATTGCTAGGCAGAAGTTACATTGTACTTGCAGAAGAGTCAGACTTTTTTTTTTTCCCCCCAATGTATTTAGTACAGGGTCTATGAGGTCTCACTACACAGATCAGACTCATAGTGATCCTCCTGTTCTTAGCCTCCCAAGCACTAGGATTACAGGTGTGTGCCACCATGCCCAGTCTTAGTGGCTCTCTCAATGTGCCCTGGGGGTAGGGCCAGTTTGGCAGGCTGGGGATGGAACCCTGGTCCCTCCCTCAAGCCAGCACTGTAATTTGCATACTTTTGTTATATTTTAAGCCTTCTGAATGAATGCTAAGCCTCCTGAAGAAGGGCAATCTGATATATTTAGTCTGTTGATTCACATACTAATCTCATCTAAAATACCTTTGCAGACATACTGAGAATGTTTAATCAAACATTTGGGCACCTCATGCTGTAGTCAGGTTGACTTAATTAATCATAAGGAATATTTTTATCATAAAATTTATCATATAATTATAAGGAATATTTTTCCCATGAATTTTATTTTTCCTTTTTAAAAATCTGTTGGTAGGCACATTTTTAGGCATTGCAGAAAAAATATATACTTGGGAGTATAGTGAGCATTCAATAAATATTGGATTGATGAGGTATTAAACTAATGACATACTGGCAAAAATAAAGAATTTAGCAAAGAATAAAGATTTTTGTCTCTAGTAACCCCTACCATTGCAACCTCTGGCAGCCACTATTCTACTGTTTGACTCAGTGAGTTTTACTGAGTATCTCATGCAATTACTGATTCCCTTACCTTGGAACTTCTCTGTAAAACTATTCTGTCCTAACCCTCTGTGTCTTAAGTTTTTTTCCTTTCTCTCTTTTTATATTACAAACCCTAAAGCAAGTAGATTAGTGAGCCCTCTCAGATGGTGGATGAGGGCTGAAAACCCAGTGGGACAGCCAGGATTCTCTTGGGCAGGCATCAGGAAAAGACCAGGGATACTCACAGATTAACTATTGTCTCATTGCCTAAAAACCTCTTTATGGAGGCCAGACATGGTGGCATACAAGTGTAAGCAACCCATTTACTTTAATAAAACTGTTATAATTTTTGATTTTATGCTACCACCAAATTAGAATTTCCAACATCCTCATTTTTGTCCCTTTTACCTTTATCACAAATTCTGAAAATTCTAGTTCCTACTCTTGAATACAGCAAATGGATAAGCAATAATAAAAACAACTCTAATCTTCCCAGGCCTCAAACTTAAACCTGTACATTTTAATTATAACTCTACTGATAGTGTCATACACCCTTATCATAACTATTTCTTCCAAAATTGACCTATTTTTTGAAAATATTAGCATTTATCAATTGCTGACTATGTATCATGCCCTTTACCAGTACAGGACTGTGTCAGAGAAAAGAGATCTGTAACTATTGTCACTTCCCCAACTCCAATTTAAAAAGCGGAACTTGTAATCACTCTTACTGAGATGCATCCCCTGATTTCATTGCGAAAGAGTGAGTCCTTTCTACTCCAAAGACAAGTATTAATTGACCACATATATGATAAAATTGTTATGAATATGGATTTGTCTTACAAAGCATCTTTACAAGACCTCATAACTGAATTTAGTTGTAGATTAATATTGTTTGAAGGAAATACAATGTGAGGCACATATTTAAAAATTTAATGACACATTAAAAAAGTAACATGTAAAATAATTTAAGTAATATATGCAAAATGTCATCATTTCAACACATAGCCAATATAAAATTAATATCTTTTTGCATTTTATTTTATTGTTATAGTTTAGATATACATACCGATAATATTCATCATAAGTAGTACATGTACATGATATATCTTGCTGCTGCTTTTTTTCCCATTACCATCTCCTCCCTTCACCCCTCTTCTACTCTTTATTTATAAAAGCTTTGTTTCCATTTTTTCTTTCTTTCCTTCCATACTCCACATGCCCTTGTTCCCCTTCCCATTTTAATATTTTCATCCTTATTTACACTTTCAGTTCCTCAAACCAGAGAAACCGCACTATATCTAAATATGTGTGTCTGATTTATTTCACTTGAGTATTGTCTTAAGGTGTATCCATTTAGCTAGAAATGTCACAAGCTTATCCTTTCTTCTTTATGGCAGAATAGTACTCCATTTAATATTAACAGCTGGCTTGACAGGTCAGTTAGGATCACCATGAATAAGAAAATTTCTGTATGAGGCAAGATAACTGTTCCGTAACTTTTGTTCCTATATAAGAAATTCTATGTCCTCATCTTTTCTGCTTCTCTCCTTCCCTCTTTCCTTTTCTTTTTTCCCACCACTCCTCTTTCCTCTTTTCTTCTGTCCTTCCTTCTATCCTGCCTATCTATTTTGAAAGATGGAATATTGCTATACTGTCTTGTCTGGTCTTAAAATCCTGGGCTCAAGTGATCCCTTGCCTCATCTTCCAATGATGTGTTCTTTCTCCAAATTATAGCTTTTTATTTATTTACTTTTATTTAGCATTGAAAGTGTATTCTAAAATATGGTAGAAGCCAAGTCAGATAATATTATATATATTAAAAGATTATAAAATTATAGTATATATAATATATATAGTAAAAATATAGTCATTCATTTTTTACCAAAGTGTGTCTTTATATTTTAAATTTCTTTGCAGTGTGTTCTGATTAATAAAATCTACTAAAGTCTAGATTTTGTGGATCTTCTCCCCTATGCTTGTTTCATTGCTCGCTCTCTCTCTCTCTCTCTCTCTCTCTCTCTCTCTCTCTGTCTCTGTGTGTGTGTGTGTGTGTGTGTGTGTGTGTGTGTGTCTGTCTGTCTGTCTGTCTGTCTGTCTTTTGAGCCAGGATCTCGCTATACAGTTCAGGCTGGCTTTCAGCTCATTTTGTAGACCAGGCTGGTCTCGAGCTGGCAATAATCCTACCTCAGCTTCCCCAGTACTGGGATTACAGGTGTGTGCTACCATGTGCAGCAATTTTTCATTGTTTTTAAGGCTATCCATCAGGCCAATAACAAGTCCTAATCAAGCGGGGTTGTATGTACGGTTGGAAACATATGTAGAGTTTAGATTCAACTGGAAATATGACCCATTTTGGCCTCATTAATATTACATAGGTATTGGCTATACCAGTACTACATTGATATTGGTCATATTTCAACAAGATTTTCTGAATGGTCCTGAAATTTGTAGTTTTTTGCTAGATCTTATGATCAAAAACATTAATTTCTATAGTGACAAATATACTTACTTTAGAGGTTGAGTAGCTGTGAAGTATTTTTTTTTTCAGTGAAAATACTTAGAAATGTATGTATCAGGAGTACATTGAGCATATTGATTCCAGTGAAATTGTCTGCCTTTTTAAATAAAAAAAGAAAAATTGATCTGTGTTAGAAATAATGTTCAACCTGGTTATTCATATGTACTCTGAAAGATAAACTAATATATTTCAGTGAACACATGACATACTGTCATTCAGAATGACAGCTGAACCCAATTACATTGAAGAATTATGCTGCCAAATTCTGAAATAAATTGAAGATGACCTGCTTAGAAAATATAGACTGTAGGTATTTACAACAAAGCTTTTAATTCTCATGAAAAAAAAATGGTAGGGTTACAGATCAATATATGAATGCATTTTGAGGTTTATAACAATATTATATATTAAAAACTGAAGATATATTAACAGAAAATACTTTATAGAAATAGTTTAATAATTATATATTGTACTTGTATGTTATTGTTAAAGAGGGACTCTATCATTTGAAGTACTTTTTTTGAAGAAAAGCTAGAAGAGTTTTGAAATTTATAGTTTATATTATCAGTACATGGTTAGATACTAATATTTAAGATCTACTCAGTAAATTATTATATAATTTTCTACTTTTGTTCAGTTACTCAGGATGGATTACTATCTTTAATACAAATGATCCAGTTCTTTTCTTGCCTTTTTTTTTGTTGGTGTTGTTCCCCACTTTACTTAAACATCAGTCAGTTGAGTTAGAGTATGTATATTCATTTTCAATCTATAGTCTAATGTAGCATACCATGTATCCATTTTACCTCACAAATACTTGTTGACTAAATTGTATGTGATATTAGGGGCTGAGAATATAATGTTTAGGACAGAGTCTTTGCTCAGGGGTTTATAGTACTGTTGGATTGCTACATACAGGTAAATAAACTTATAAAATCTGTAATAGAAGTATGAAGGGCATCAGAGGAATGTTTCATAAAGCACGTGAGCGTGGGAGATAGCTCAGTGATACAGGTACCGGCCTGGAAAGTACAAGGTCCTGAATTTGACCCCCAGTACCAGAAAAAATAAAGCTCATGAGTTTTGAATTGAGTTTTGAAAGATGGCTAGACATGTCTAGTGCTGTGCAGTGTGATATGGCAGTCCCTAATCATATGTGGCTAATGAGCACATAATATGATTTCTGAGTATAAAATGTACTTTTATTTGATGACTATGTCTAAAAATGCAAAATACCAAAATTTATTATGTGTTAAAGTGATATTTTGTATTCTTGGTTATACTGAGTTAAATAAAATGTGTTAACTTGTTACCTTTAATATTTTTCCTTTAATATGGCTAGCTGAATAATTAAATATGGGTTACATCTGTGACTTAAATTATATTTTTATTGTACATTGTTCTGGGACTTTTTGAAATATATAAGATTTCTGAAGTAAACGAAACAACTAGAAGTATAAAAATGAATAGATATTCTAGTATGCTCTTTTTCTCTGTGTGTGCACATAGTTGTGTATATATAGGGGTGTATGCACATAATACGTAATCTTTACCTTGTTCATGCCACTCATACTTTGGGTTATCCTTTTATATGCCAGTAAACCTCATCCTTAGTAATGGCACTGACTTTATAGCACAATTTAAAAACCACATATCACTGGGGAAAGACTTGTTCTCCCTGCTCTGATAGAAGTTGCCTAAATAATTCATGGAAATCAATAAGGAAGCAAATTAAAATGTACTTTATTACCAACAAATTCTTAAAAGGCCAAGTTGTAACTATTACCACAGAGTTGAAACCATTATTGGAATAAAAGATAAGAGTTTGTTTCAGGATTGAATGGAAGTACCACTTTCAGCATGTTCATAGAGTTGAAACCATTATTAAAGTAAAATGTAAGAGTTTGTTTTAGGATTGGATGGAAGTACCACTTTCAGTATGTTCATAGAGTTGAAACCATTATTAGAATAAAAGGTAAGAGTTTGTTTCAGGATTGGATGGAAATACCACTTTCAACATGTTCATAGTACTTGCTAGAATGTTTTTTAATGAAATAAAAGCTTCTGGTAGTCTACTATAAAACAGTAAGGGATAGTACACACTTATAGAAATCCATGTATTTCCTCTCTACCAAAACCAGAAATCAAGAAGTAGCTACCTTTATTTGAAGATAATACTTGACTTATCAATCAATATCTTGCATTAGAATATCTTATTTAGATTGCTACTTTGGGGATTAGTGATTAGGACTCCATACTTTAAACAGACCTCTGAACTAAGTACTAGAATTGTGCAGTGCAAATACGTGATAAATTTTCAGAGTCTATATTTTTAGATGTGGAAACTCATGTCTAGAGAAGTTACCGTTTTAATCTAGGTTATTCAGCTTTTGAATTACTGTCTTATAAGTCTGAATTTCAGCTCTCTGAAATTGTAGTCTGGAAGTTATCCTTTCTGTAATATTAGGTAGAGTATTGGGTTTCAATGGTTTGTTAAGGCTACCATAATAAATACTATAGATTGGATGACTTAAATACTCGAAGCTCCTTTTCTAGCAACTATGATAGGTAGAAATCCAAGATGGAGGTGTCTGCAGGATTGGTTTCCTTTAAGCATCTGTGTTTGACTTGCAGATGACTGTCTTCTTCCTTTTTCTTCCTGTAGCGTTCTTCATGTATCTGTGTTCTGTTATCTTATAGGAACATTATTTACCCTGAATTAGAGCCTAGTTGTATGATCTCATTTAATCTTAGTTATCTTTTTAAAGGTTCTGTCTCTAAATACAGTTCATATTCTGATGTGCTGGGGATTATGAATTTTAGGGGAATGCACTTCAGTCTATAGCAACTGGTCTTACCCAAAGTGAAAATAAGAGTAAAAAGAATGATGATGATTAAAAATGTAGGCTCTTTTATTAGGAAAGTGGAGAATTTCCTTTGAATATGATGCTGTTTTCCATTTTGTAAACACATTACTTTCTTAATTTGAATTATTCCATCCTTTCCATGCTCCTACTTTTTCCTCTCCATTTTTATTCTTAATATGCCTTTATTGCTTATCCAAAGGCATTATTCATCATATTATGTTTCTTTGATTCTTCAGCTAATTATTACATCTTTTAAATTATTTGATGCAGTAGATGTACAAAATAAAGGATTTCACTTTTCTTTAATAATAGCAAAAATAGTGATGAGAATAATGAACCTGTTAAACTTATATTAAGTAAATATATTACGCTAAAGTTTTACTTGAAGCTCACAACCAGGATGAATTGAGTGTAGTAGTGTTTTATAGGTGAGGAAACGAAAGTTAAAAGAAAATGAAATGATTTTTCAAAGATTTTGTAGTGAGTAAATATTGTTAGACTTTAAACTGAGTATACTACCATTTTACAGTCTCTTGGACACCCTACCTGACATTCACAGCTTAAAGGAAGAGAGGATTAATTTGTTCATGATTTTAGTACCTGATTGGCTAGCTCCAAGGGAAAAAAATGTCATGGCAGAAGGGAATGGCAGAGGAAAGCTGCTTATACCATGGCACCCAGGAAGCAGAGAAATGGAGGATCTATAGGCTTCCAGGCCACGCCTCCTCAGCCCCCAGTGACCACCCTTCACCTAGGCTTCACCTCCCAGCAGCACATATAGCTATTTTTTAACAGCTATTAATGAATATAGCACCTCTGTATTCTAATTACCTTCCAAACACAAGATTTTTGCAAGACATTTTAGATCTAAACCATAACATACAGGTAGTACTTGCTATGCTTTTTCCTGTAATACCAGAGATCTAATTCAGGATCTTGTGCTTGCCAGGCAGGCTCTTATGCCACTGAGATACCTCCCTGGCCCTAAAAAGAATTCTTAAGGATTTGATTTGTTGCTGCCTCAGATCCTAACTGTAATATAATGGAAATTAAGTTACAGAAATATATCACCTTTTGATAGCATTTATAATAACTGGTATTTACTGTGGCAAACATTTGGTGCACTTAGCTTTAAATGTTTACATTATATTTAAATTTTGATTTTTAAACCATTAATAACTTGTTTGCATATCCAGATGCAAAACCATCTTGGCATCTACTCTTCTTTGAAATTATAAGACCCAGATTTAGTAGCATGATGTGTATAATCTGCCCTGCCTCTCTTTAAAGTGACATATACTTCTTAAAGATTTCATCTGCTTTACTCATAATAAACTACTGCTATTTTCTAGAGTTTAACATATTTTTCATATCTCCTTGGAGTTGCACATATTTATTAATTTCATTTGAGAAATATTTTATTGATCCCTTACTCAGGCATTGTCCAAGATGTTTGGTTTTGTCTGTGCACTATTGAGAGTGATGATGGAATCCAAAATACAATTAATATTTAAAGACTGAGGGTTATTTGCAAGCAAATGTAGACTGTGATAAAAAGAATCTGTAAGTGTTGATTTGTATTTCGTTAGCTATACTTTATTTTTTACTTTTTGGCGGAACCAGGGATTGAACTCAGGCCCTTGCACTTGCCAGGGAAGCACTTATTCCACTGAGCTATCTCCCCGGCCCCGTTAGCTGCACTTTAAATTATGGTAGTTAGGTAGAAACAGAGTTGTGAAGAATAGAGGGAAAGTGTCACTTGAATTCCTGAGTCCATCAGTAGGTTGATACTTTGAGTACATCATTTTAGTATTAGAGCAAAAGTAAGTCTGGGGGCTAGAAAGTGGATCTAGGAAAGGGTTGTTGCTAGGTGCTATATACCAGTGCTGTGAAGATTGATCACTGCAATGTGGCCTACGAGACTCTCACTATAAACATGGTAATTGTCTGCCTGTCTTTCATTTTTCTTTTCTTTCTTTTGTTTGTTTTTTCTTTTTTCATGGTACATGTTGTGGTTTTGCATTACTGTTATGTAGAGTGTGTATATCAACAATATTCTTATTTGGTTTAAACCATGAAAGATACCCAGATATTAATTTAATATGTTATTTCACGGTGATTGGTAAGAACATAGAGATCATGTGCCCAAACCTTAGAGTAAAGCATGATTGGAAAGGTGATTCTTGTTTTTAAGGACTTCTAATTCCAGTAAGAGATCTATGTATAGTAAAAAAAATACTAAGTAATTTGATCAGAACTTTGTGATAACTAATCTGAATTCAACTCCTGACTTTGATTTTCTTTGCTTGTGATCTTAAGAGAAAGTTAGATACCACAGTATCACAGAAGAAAAAGTCATTAGATTTGAGGAATCAGAAAAGATTTTAAAGTGGAGGAGTTCCCTGCCTGGGAAGACCAATTGGAGCTACTGGGTGGAGTAAGGACATTCCAGATAAGAAAATTTGATGAGTATGATTGAATATACTTAACATAAACATTTACACTTGAACATCCCTAATCTGAAAATCTAAAATTTGAAATCCTTTAAAATCTGAAACCTTGAAATACAAATAGAAAGGTGTAATACAATTAAAAGGAAAGTAAGAACTTGAGGACTAGACAATGAAGAGAGAGCAAGAAGAGCTAGGAAACATGACAGAGGCAAGCCATACAGTTATATGTACAAGATGGGTAAGGCAATGATCCTGAGAATCTTCAAATGATTTTTGAATTTAGCAGTTAATTGGAAGGATTCTTACCCTGAGTAACTATATATATTGACACCTGTGAACTAAGCATCTGCACTGAAGATGGCAATTTGTAATATTAGCTTCATGCTTGGAGCGCCTGTCTTTCTGGTTTTCTGATTACATGCTGCTCGTCATGACACTCCAGTTGCTGTCATGCTGTCTCTCAGGTAGATGATTGTTTAAAAAGGAAGGAGGTGGTGAATGAAAGCAGGAGACAGGAAGAGGAGTGTTGTGGGACTGTCCTGCAACAATGTTGTATATGGTTAAATTTCTGGACTTATGTGTAAACATATATAATTCTTTATTCCTATTTTTAAAATATATTTTAATTTTTAAAATGTTTTGTCATATTCTTTAGGGACTTAAAGTTTAACATATCAATACTTTATGAAAAATACCTGTTCCATGTTATGCCTAAGATGTTTGATATCCAGACAGATAGTGAAGTTAAGCTCAACAGCCTAGGTTATATGGCAATAACAATAAGCTTCTCTTCTGGAGGGTTAACAACCTATGTTTGCAGACCAAAAATAGAAAAAAAGGAGGACCTCAAGGAAAGACAACATATTGGTCCTAGCCTTCCAAGGTCAATTAAGACTCAGGACATGTGAGAACTTATACTGTAACATCATGTAACTCGGTTGTGTCCCAAATTTTCTGATTAAGGAGATTATGGGGCCAAAGAGGAAAGTGATTGATGATGTAGAGTTTGCCTAAGGAGAGTCACATGGAGAGAAAACATTCTCTCAGATTTCATAGATAGCAAATTGGTCAAGTAATGGCTGTGACTCATGCACATGGCTGACACTGATAAAGGATCTATAGTCTGAGGTACAGGGTCTCAGGATAAAGCCTAAGGGTATTTGACTGACCTTATGAGATACAAAAACTACAATTCTTGTTACATAGGTCTTGCTTTATCTTGGTCTTAACCATCCAGCAGAAAAGTATAAAAAAGAAGTACAAGAAATAAAGCCATTTTGTTATGTTGAGCTGTAGGGCACTCAGGTCAACAACTTCTGACATTGCCAGTCAAGTGAAAGACTCAATACTATTATGGACTACTGGACTATTTTGGAACATTTTGCTGAGTTCACACACCTATAATATTTAAATGATGGAACTAAACAAAAAAAAGGGAATATAGATGAATGTCCATTTTGTATCTGTGTATTCAAAATGGTTAGGATAGATATATAGCTACATTCTCTTAATTCAGGGAATAGAGGGATTTGTTCTAATAGTGTTTGTAAATAGGATATTATTTCTGCTTCTTGTACAACAAAGAACCACTAGGAAGGCAGTATGCAATGTGTTAAACATTGGAACTGTCCTACCAATTTGATTTGAAACTGTCTCATTGCTATTTATTTCTCAATAAAATTATGGAAAAAATAAAAATAAAAACATGTCAAAAAAAATCTGAAACCTTCTGAGCAACAAGGATTTTTGGGTTAGGAATATAGCACTTAGTTGGTGAAGTCTGTGTAAAATCCAAAATACCCATAAATCTGAAACACTTCTTGTCCTAACCATTTCAGATAAGGGATACTCAATTTGTAGTACTGTATATTCTTTCTAGAAGAGTTTTCTGTCCCAGAAAATTTTTACTTATCCTTTAATACTGAATTTAAGCTTCTAGCTCTCTCTATAGATCTTTTTGTAACTCACAGGGAATTTTGAAGTAGTTAAGCCTTTACATTTTTATGTTCTATTAGCACCCCATGAATACATTAGTCTCAATAAACTCAGATGTTACAGTCCTAAAGTGCATTATGGTTGGTAGAATTGCAAATTTGACAAGAACAACTCTAGATGACAAGGGAAAGAGAGAGGGGGAAAAAACAATGCCTATTATGGTTTGTGTTTGGATTGTCCCCCAAATCCTCATATGGTAAAGGGGGCATGCTTTTTGGAGGTGAGTGAATCTAAAGTTTATCATTGGTTCATTGTCTAGTGCTGGGATTGGTGGTGTGTTGTGGGGGTGTGAGTGTTACACCTGCCCTAGGGCAGGTAGCATGCATACATTGTAAAGGAGGAAAAGTGACTTGCTCCACCCTTTTTGCCCCTCTTTTTACTCTTGTTGCTTTTGTTGTCTTCCCCTCACCATGAACTATTGTCCCTCAGCTATGTCAACCTGACTTGGAGCTGGCTGATTATGGACTGCAACCTCTATAAACCATGAGCATTAATAATAAGCCTTCCCTTCCTTAATTTTGGTGTCAAGTATTTTGTTCCAGCAACAGAGAAAACTTAAGACAGTACCTTCACTATATGTATATTTATATATGAAGAGCATAAAGAAAAGTTCTGGAAAGCTGCTCTTTCCAATACCAATAGCATTCACTGTTATTCTTTGAACCAAATATACTAAATTAATAATGGTAGTTGTAAGTTTTTATCAAAGTGGTGTTAGACTTACGATTTAATAAGAACTTGCGTGGGGAGAGAAGAAATACTACTGTATTTCTAATATGTATCAATTATGAGTTGCAAGTTATTTCAGAAATGTTAAATTTTAGAAAAAACTTTTCAAAAAAAAAGAGTTACTTTCAGTATCATAACTCTGTAACATGGATTTTCCCCCCATATCTTTTATTATTGCGTAAGTATAGACTAGTGGGTTTCATTTTGGCTTGTTGATACCTGCAGGTGGCATACTTTGATCATTTCTCCCAGTTACCCTTTTTCTCTACCCCATCCCCTTATTCCTGTCTAGTTACTTTCCTGTGTTTTTCTCTATGTCTCCGTTCTATGTTCTCTTTCTTTTTCTACCTCTCCATTTCCTTCACACTCTCACTTTCTCTCTTCTAGATTTCCCATAGGAGAGAAAAATGTGCTATTTGATATTCTGAGGTTGGATTATTTCACTTTACATGATGCTCTCCAGATGCATCAAATTTTCTGTAAATGACATGATTTAGTTTTTTATGGCTAAATAATATTCCATTGTATATACCACATTTTATTTATGTTTATCTGTTGATTGGCATTTGGGCTGTTTCCATGCTTATTTTGAATTGCACTGCAATAAACATGGGCATGCAAACATCTCTGTAGTATGTTTTATTTTATTTTTATATATTTGGTACAGGGCCTACAGGGCCTATAGGGTCCCACTATGTAGATTGGACTCATAGTGTTTCTCCTATTTTCAGCCTTCCAAGTGCTGGATTACAGGCATGCACCACCACACCCAGTCTCATTTGCCATCTCAGCACACACCAGGGGCAGGGCCAGCACAGCATGCTGGGGATTGAACCCTGGCCACTGCACTGTGCTTAGTCAGGTGCTTTAGTCTGCTAAGCTGTCTGGCTGGCCCTCTCTGTATTATATTAACTTTGTTTCTTTGGAGAATATGCAGTGGAGTGGTATAGCTGGATAAAATAGTATCTCTTTTTAATCCACATTTATTTCCATAATTGCTAAACAGATTTGCCTTATTAACAACAGAGTAGAATAACCCCTCTTCTCCTTGTCCTTGCTAATATTGTTTTATTTTTTCTTGATAGTTTCCATGCTGACTAGGGCAAAATGTAGTCTTAGAGTTTTGATTTGCATTGACCTGATGGCTAAGGATATTGAACGTTTTTTCATATACTTATTGGCCATTTGTACTTCTTTGTGAAGTATCTGTTCAGTTTATTTGTCTACTTAATGACTGGGCTATTTGCTTTTTAGCGTTGTATTTTTGGGTTCTTTATATATTCTGGATATTATTTCTCCAGAAAGAGTAGCTAACATATTTTCTCCCATTCTGTAGGCAGTTTTTTCACGTGATTGCTTCATTTTCTATGCAGAATCTTTTTTTTTTAATTTGATGTAACCCCTTTTTATTTTTATTTTTTTCCACTATTGGGGTTCTATTCAGAAAGCTTTGTCCTGTGTCTATGACTTTAGGTGTTCACCCCCCTTTTTTTTAGTAGGAGTTTCAAAGTTTTTGTTTTTTTGTCTAGTTCTTTGATTCATTTTGAGTTAATTTTGTACAGGATGTGAGAGAATGATTTATTTTGAATTGTATGGATATATGATTCACCCAGCATCATTTGCTCAAGAAGCTATGTTTTCTGCATGTATGCTTTTGGCTCCATTGCTGTGGGCACTTTATCTCCATTTTACACATAAGAAAAGTGAAGAATAGTGAGTTTGAAGTTAAGAACAATGGGCAATATAGAGCAAAGGGATTTTTTGCAGGAGAGTGTTATGACAAAGTAACATGTTCTGTCCATGTAGGATAATCTGATTGGATGGACTTGAATCCTCTTATTCTCTCATTATTTCTTGTATTTTTATTCTGAAACAGGATTGCTTAAAGAGGCTAACCTGTTCTATCCTGTGGTGAAATATATGTAAATATCAGGATGCCTCTTCTGGCTCCATTTTTAAATTTGTTTCCTTTAGGCCTTTATAATCATGAACTGAAGTATTGATTCTCTGTATTTAGCATAATAACATAATGTGTAAGCATATTTTGAATCATTTCAGTTTGGATATCCAGGTTTTCTATAAATAGCTTTGCCTTTATGTTGTGACTAATCTGAATTCAGATCCTAGCTCTGCCTTTTGTTTGCCTTTTGACCTTGAGCCAAGTATTATCTCTAAGCCTTTACTTTCCTCTCTTTCTTTGTGTAACTATTTCTGATCGATCTATCTATCTATCTATCTATCTATCTATCTATCTATCTATATAGTGTATTATATCTATCCATCAAGCATATGAAAGCAACAAAGAAAGATCTTATTTCCCTTCTCAGATGGGAACAATATATATGAAAGAATTGTTTATTTGCCAGATTATTGTATTGTTAACAATTTCTGTTACCACACAGAATGTTCATTTACTGCATTGCTAAGTGACCTACAGATCAGGTTTCTGTGATTTTGTGAAATGTTTGCTGGCCTAAGGGAAGAGAAGGAGTTTGTGCCAGAATTCAAATCAGCTATGTGACTAAGCACAGTGTTTATTTCAATGAACAACTTCTTCCTCTTTTCATAACAAGGCTTTCCTGATGAAGAAAGCAGCAGTGTGTGGACTCATCTTTTACTTCAGTCTCCTCATTGACTAGCCACATTGAGATTAGAACAAAGCTTAGCATTATTTATATTATATTCTTTTTCTTTGTGTTCTTAGCATTCCTATTAGTGCAAAGATTATTAATTTTAGACTTGAATTTTAATCTTGTCTTTCTTACTAATTCATAGATGTCTGAAAAGCATTAAGCCACTTAAAAAGATTGTAATTCTAGTACCCAAATACCTCCAAACATTATTTTGTCTTATTAAAAATAAAAATTGGGTTAGATAATGTGGACCTTGTAGGCCTTAATATACTAACAACCTATGATTTTTAATAGTATTTTTTCCTTTTTTAAAAATCACAGTATAGGCCTAGGTAAAGGAGAAGGTAAGAGGCTGGGGATGTAACTTAGAGGTTGAGCATTATGTGAGATGCCTGAAGCCGAGGGTTTGATCTACAGTGCCAAAGAAGGGAAAATAAATGTTTTATAAATTAAAAGAATGATGAGTGAATCAGTGGAGTAGAAATAAGCTTTAAAAAGCTTCTTTTAAAAAAAAAATAGGTATTTTACTAAGCTCATGTCACTCTATTGAGGAGTTGGTGCTCATAGATATGTCGACTGATAAGATATGTTTGTCCTAAAGTAGTGTCTTATTTACTATTTTCAATTGTTATAGTAAAATGCCTGAGACTAGATTATGAAGGATAGAGGTTAAATTTGACTTGTAGTTCTGGAGGTTGGAAAGTTCAAGACCTGGAAACTTCTGGTGAGAGTCTCATTGTACTTCAACTCAGGTACCAAGTGGAATAGTAGATTGGTATGTGTAATAGCCACAAACCATTAGGTAGACTTGCTGTAAAATAACCTTGTCTTAGAGTAACTTTTCCAGTCCTGTGAACCTGAACTTATATGAGAAAGGCATTCATTCATTCATGACCCAGTGACCTGTTACCCACATACTTCCTGAGAGGTCTTACCTCCCAATACCCCACTACACTGGGGAGTTGAGATTTCATTACATGAACTGTTGATGAATACACTTAAAACAGTGAATAGTAATCTCCTGGGAGAGATGGGCAAGTAAGTAAATTATATACTTATATACTTACATATTTGCTTATATATATGATTATACATATATATATTATATATGACTGATATATATGATTTATATATACATATATATATATATATATATATATGAGTTAATGTGTTAGAAATATGGACCATAAATGTGTGAAATGGTAGGTGTGAGACTCTAGGAAAGAGGTAAGAAAATTTTTTCCCTGAAGATTCAGATAATTTTAGGTTTTATGGGTCATATGGTGTCTATTGTAAATACTCAAATCTGTAATCAATAGATAGATAAAATAACATAAATATACAGCTACTTTCTTTTAATTCAATGAGAAGAAGGTTTTGAACTAATAGTGTTTAGACAAGATATCATGTCTGCATCTTGTCCTAGGAACAACTACTACAAGGACAACAAATGCAATATATTAATTATTGTAACTGTACTACTAACCTATTTTGAAACTATCTCATTTATATTTCTTTCTCAATAAAATTATTAAAATACATATTAAAAATCTGTAATCATAGTGAAAAAGCAGTCATATGAATGAAAATATATCATTTTCTAATTCCTATTTTCTTGCACCAGTTAGTTGTCCTTGAATTCAGTTCAGTTTTGATGCTAATTGAAGTTAGTGCAGACTACAAAATTAAGAGCAAAATCCTTCAATCCTGACACTAATTGCCTAAGAGTTAGTGCACACAAATTAGGGAATAGTACTTTAAATATCACTGCTCATAGGAGATAATTTAATTTTTTTCTTCCTGTTAGTACATGTTTGTAGCAAATAATATTTACAGTCCTTGTTGTGATTTGGTATATGAACATGACATACCTTTTTAAATTTGTTTTTTGAGACAGGGTCTTCTATGTAGTTCAGGCTGGCCTTGAACTCACAGTTATTCTCTTGCCTCAGCCTGGCATTACAAGCATGTGCCATCATGCCTGGCTCATAACACATTTTAATTCATTTTTAAAATTCCTTTTTCATTACATCTCTGCCCCTTTCTACATCTCTTGATCTCCTTCCTTATTTAAGAAAGATTTATCTACCTCCTATTATCTTTTATTTTGCTCTTTATTTTTACTTTGGGTTTCTCATAGAAGAAAAACCATGTGATAGTTAAGCTTCTGTGCCTGATTTATTTTACTTAGAATTATAGATACTTTTAAAAAGTGATTTGATAAGCATAAGGAAAATTTCCAACATATGTGTCCTAATTAGTAATGTATTTTAATACCAATTGAGATGAATTTTAAATCTCCCTAGACATTCACTCTTTGACTAATTCGATAGACTTGAGAATTGTATTCTAGTACCCAATAGAGTACAAATGTTAGCTATTAATTTGCCAAATGACCATGGTTTTTAGTACTTTTATTGATTAGTGATATTTTTATTGAATCTTTAGCATGTAGAATTTTGCTTACCCTCTATCATTTTTGAGTTCTACTCATTTTCAAAGAAAGGGATTAGTGCCTTGGTTTGGAGTTTTATACCTGAGTTGAGGGGGCTTGTAGTTTAGGCAGATAAGCTAATAAGGATAAGCTAATAAAGAGTAGGAATATTCATGTCTTTTTTGGAATTTGCAGAAATTTTCTGGGAATTTAGATACCATGTTTTACTTATTTATTTTTCCCAGTTGTGACAACTGTCATGACACTGGATGGTATGTCATGTAGCATGCAACTTTAGTGAAGTTCAAGATTGTCTGGTTCTTACTCCAGCATTCATCAGTCATCTTAGATGTCACCAGTTTTGGCTAGACCACTTGAAGGAGGATTTCTAGACTGTAGGCATTCCATTCTTAAACCAAGATTGGGGTGGAGAAGGAATTCAGCTGGTTCAAATAAGGAATAAAAATTTTGAGTCAGGGCAGCAGTATCAAATAGTCACAAAAATGAACATTTAGAAGGCCCTTAAGTGTAAAATGGTAGAATTGCCTATTTCAATGGGAATAGGAATGATTTGGGTTTGCTGTTAATTATGTGCTTTCATGATGTGACTGTAACCAGAGGCAGAGAGTAATACTGAAGACAGTTGTCTATGAGTACATGCATTAAAATGAGGGTAATAAAAATAACTATTAATATTCTTAGATATTACATTAAGTCCTTAGGAAAAATGAAGCAGTAAAAACTTTTACTTAATAGTGCATATATGAGACTTAGCGTGTTATAGTTTAGATCAAAGTGTCTTTCAGAAGTCTCATGTATTTGGGAGGTGATTGGTGGCACTATACTCATCAGTAGATTTATCCAGTGAGGAGTTCAGAAGCTGAGTGCTGTTAGCAGGAAGGCCTGGTCAGAGATGGGTCTCCATGGATGTGACCTGCAAGGGTTTGTTCATGTTTCCAGCTCCTTCTTTCTCTCCCTGCTTTCTGACTATTATGGTTTTAACAGCTTTTTTTCTGTCATACCATTTCTACACTTGGAGTTAGCCCATGATGGACTGAAATCGTGAGTCAAAATGATCCTTTCCTCTTTTAAGTTATGGGTAGTGACAGTGCATAGTATCCATATGACATAAGATTGTAGTGAAAATCATAGTTTACATTTGAGGAAACCTGATCAAATTAACTTGCCTAGAGTAAGGTGGTAGAAACTTCTGCCAAAGATAGCCTTTTATTGATTGGTTTATGGTTTTTTTTTTTTGGTTTTGGATAGAGACCAAGTTTACTTATTAAAGATTCGGGAATTTAGATTTTAAAATACTGATTTCTTTTAATAGGCATGATTTTATAAATTTTATCAAAACTGAAAAGTCAGGTGAGTCATAAAGCTGTTCTAAACATTACGGACTATTTGAAGTCAATCCATGGTACTTTTTTCTTCAAGAAAAAAATGTTCAGCATTGAGGCTGTATACTTAAGTAGTGGCTTCCAGAGAACTTCTCTACTAGACTGCACACCACTGCTTATTTTCTAGTGAAAATATAAATGGATTTTGTACACTTATCTTAAAAAGAATAAATGTTAACACCAATCAGTCAGTACTTGAAAGAGTTCTAATTCTCTTAGCAGTTGCAGAAGATTCCTAATGTTTAGGGTCTTTTTTCTCCCCTCCCCTCCACTCTCCTCCCTTTCCCTGACCTCAGCTGCTCTGTCCTTTGCCCTCTCCCTTCCCCTCCCCTCTCCTCTGCCCTCCCCCTTCCCCTCTCCCTCTCTTCTTTCCCCTCCCCTTCCCTTAGTGCATTATCTTGTAAATTTATATTTAAACTTTTAAGAAAATACATGGGGCCCAGGAGATAGCTCAGTAGAATAAGCACTTGCCTGGCAAGTGCAAGGGCTTCAGTTCAGTTCCCGGTTCAGCAAAAATGAAAAGAACAAAAAAAGAAAGAAAGAAACAAACAAACAAAGAAAAAGAAAATACAAAACTTTTCCTGCTCAGGTTTGGATCTTAACTCTCCAAGGAAGTCCCATATATTAAAAGATTTGTTCCTAACACATGGCAGTATGTGAAGGTAGTGGAAGTTATATTGTTGGTGAATGCCCTTTAAGTCAATATTGGAATCTCTTTTGCTAAGTGAGTGTCTCAGGTATTTTATTCAAATAATGAATGCTGGATAACAAGACAGTTTCTGAAGTGCTACTTTCCACAAAAAATTTTTGAATGTTAAAAAACAACTTGGCTGTCTTAGTTGAAGTATTTTCCATCGGAAATACTGTTGAATTGAATTACTAAAACAAATTTGCAAATTTTTAAGAATTTTATGTCTATGTTCAAGAGACATTTTATATGTCATTTTATTTTCTTTTAGTCACCTTGTTAAGTTTTCTTATTGTTATCATAAAAGGTTGAGAAATCTGTATTTTATGCAGAGTTTCATAGTAGTCCTCACAGTAAAAATATCCAGGTGTGCAGTATTTTTTGTGGGAAGGTTTTTTGATAATGACTTTAAAAAAAAATTTAAGTATTTGGATTTTCTCTTTGATCCTGTATCAGAGTGATAAGTTGTATTTTATACATAAAGGTACACATTTTCCTACCTTACTTCAGGGGTTATGATCACATGTGTGACCAAAGAAACAAAAGTGTAAACATGATTGAAAGATACAATAGTAGAAGTTTCTATTTGCAAGGAAGATGCCAAAGCACATAATCAATGCTAACTAGCCTAGGGAAACTAGATATGCTTGTGTATGGTGGTGGGCATGTGGTTTGGAGAGTGTGAAGAAAGCATCCAGAAGGCATGCTGCATATAGCTGGCAGTCTGAAGGATTAACAGTTGTTTTCAAATAATTCAAGAGGGCTGATAAATGGTATGTGCTTTCAGGCATCATTTTAATATAAGGAAAATGAGATAATGTGAAGCTCCAGTATAGTTAGGAACTTTAAAATGCTGTGTGGCCCTAAAGGTGTATGTGCTAAGAATTTAATCCCCAAATGTGAATGGAATGTAGAAGTTAGATCTCTGGAAAGTCATTAGCATCAGATATGGTCATGAGAATATGGTCTTCATGATGATGCCAGATGGTTTATCCAAGGGAGAAAGAGAGACAGAGACAGAGACAGAGACAGAGAGAGAGAGAGAGAGAGAGAGAGAGAGAGAGAGAGA
>NW_004524614.1:13430323-13441725 GCF_000260255.1 Octodon degus
TGGGTTTTCCTTTGAGTGTGATCTGTTTCTTTTCTCTAGCGGCTTTCAGTATGTTATTCTTGTGCTGAATTTCTGGGATCTTTATTATATGTCTCGGTGTGTTTTTCATTGGGTTGAGGTTACTTGGCATTCTGTATGCTTCGGTGACCTGAATGTCAGATTGTTTCCTCATATTTGGGAAGTTTTCTGCTATTACTTCTGCCCATAATTTTTAATGTCGTTTATATTGACTCTTTCTTTCTCATTGATGTCTATTAGTCTCACATTGTTCATCTTTACATCATTTTGCAGGTGATGGATTATTCTTTCCTGCATCCTTGTTGTTGTTATAACCTTAGCACATACTGAAGTTTAGGTACAGATCTACAAAGTTTGGATTTATCCAGCTGTGCTTGGCTTGTGTCTGGCTACTGTGCTCAGGTCCTTCCTGCTGTTGCCCTTGGGAGTGAATCTGTTGTGCCCCCTGGTAAGATTTTCTGCTTCTGGACTACTTGGTGGTTCTATCCTGTGCACTCTCTTCAGGGATTGCAACTGCAGGGTTTCCCCCTAGGCCTTTCTGCCAGGCCTGAGCTGAGCCTGGAGGGGACAAGGTGGAGTAGGGGGGAGAGGGAGCTCTCCCACACACTCACCGGGCCTGGGCTGGGACTGGATCTGGTGGTTCTGGAACGCAGCAGAAATTCCTACCCTGTCTGAGGGGTGTGTGGGGGTACTATGGATTAATGGGGGGTGTCCCAAGGGGGTGGAAGAGGGTCTCACCCACGCTGCGCCAGGGCTGGGATGAGTAGTAGGTCTTCCCGCCGCGGTTTAGCCAGAAGCTCTCCCACACACTCACCGTTCCTGGGCTAGGACTAGATCTGGGTTCCAGGAACTCAGCAGAAATTTCTACTGGGCGGGCAGGTTGAGGGAGGTGCTGTGCAGTGGTGGGCAGCCTCCCAAGGGGGTGGAAGAGGGTCTCACCCATGCTGTGCCTGGGCTGGGACCAGTAGTAGGTCCTGCTGGCGCAGGGTAGCCAAAAGCTCTCCCACACACTCACGGGGCCTGGGCTAGGACTGGGTCTGCTGCTTTTATTCATAAATTTTCTGTTCTCATGTGTTTTGTTCCAGCGATAGAAAATAAAATGATACTACATCCTTCAATTTTCTTGCCCTTCCTATATTGTCCGACTTTTTGAATTTCTTACTGAGATGAGTGGACTTGTGCAGTGCTGTGAGATTCAGATATGAGCTGGTTAATTCCTCTACATTCTACAGATATTTCCTATTGTCACTTTAATGGCATAGAACCAGGGAGAGGAGTAAGGACTAGTATGTAAGAAAAGCCAGAGGTCTTAGTCCTGAGGTCTAAGCTCCTCTAATAGCTGTGGCAGCAAATGGAGATAGTGGCCTTTGTGGCATTTCAGTCATTGTGGGAAAATCCTTGTAAGAACTAATTTTTGTCGGCTAGAGATGTGGCTCTGTGGTAGAGCACTTGATTAGCACAAGTTGGGCACTTGTTAGATCCCTAGCACCGTCACTACAAAAATAAATAAATAAATAAATAAATAAATAAATAAATACTACTTTTTGTGAATTGGTCTATCAACTTGTCAAGCCCACTATCAGGTAGTCTACTTTAATTGTTAGAATCAGGGATCTTTGCTGTACTTGAATAAAGATTTCAGTATACGTTCATGAATGATTTGTGCATTTTATTTTGCTTAACAGTTTCAAACTCATCTTTGTAGATACATTAACTGCCCACACTAACATCACTGGGCTTCTTAGCAAACCGGCACTGAGAAACTTTTTTTTTTCTTTTTGGTGCTACTGGGGATTAAACTCAGGACCCTGTATTTGCCAGGCAAGCGCTTATTCTACTGAGCTATCTCTCTGGCCTCTAAGAACCTTAACATTCTTTTTTTTTTTTTCCATTACTGGGGCTTGAACTCAGGACCTTGCGCTTGCCAGGCAGGTGCTTATGCTGCTGATCAGTCTCCCCAGACCCTTAACTTTCCACCTAGAATGTGTAAGTCACCTTTTTTTCACTGGGACACAATACCAAACACAGCATAAAGAAAAAAAGTTTAATTTGGTTCACAGTTTGAGGGGATTCAGTCTATGGTAGGCTGGTTCTAAGGCAGAAAGATAATGACAGAGGAGCAGAAGACAGTTGCTTGTTTCATAGTTATCAAGAATCAGAGCAGGGCAAAACCACCAGAAAGGAAAGGGGACAGGGAACATATATAGTATTGAAGGTCTTGTCTCCATGACCCACCCAGACATACCCCAAAGTGTACTTTCTTAATCACCAAGATGGCTTGTAAGTCAGTCAACTTAGCAGTTAAACTGAGCCACCACAGGGTGGGTTTTAGTTTTTAATATTAGAGTGCTTTTGGTGGTGAGAAAGAGGCAGGATGAAGTAAATCAGTTAAGTTGGATTTTGACTTAGGAAGTTTTTGAGTTAGGGATATCGTACTTTTCAAGCACATTTAGAGCTGGAAATTCAGAATGCCACTTTTAAATGCTTATGTAATCTGAAATCTGCATAGCATGTCAGTCTCATCCTGTTATTAATTATTCCTTCCCTTTGCTTTCCATACTCCAAACGTAGGGTAACCATTTATGTTTTTTAGAAACAATTCTTATTGTGGGGCTTTGTTAAACAGTGTTATCTCTGCTCAGTAGTTCTCTATTTTTTTTTTTTAAATCTTTTTTTAAAAATCAGGAATCTTGTGTTTACCAGACAGACACCATGCCACTGAGCTGTATCCTTGGCCCTGCTCAGTAATTCTCTTCCTCATTTTTCTTTCATCTTTCCTGTCTTCTTTCTTCTTCTCACTAATATCAGCTAAAAACGTTATTAATGTTTATTTTTTGACCTCCAAGTAGCACCTTCAGTAGAACTGATAACATCCCTATATTCTCTTTTTTACGACTTCTGGTTACAGTCAAATACTTGTTTATTTGTGATTGTCCAAACCTGCAAAATTTAATTTCTGTGAAACAATATTTTTCTTTTTCACTGCTGTATTTTGAGCACCTAACGTAAACTTTACACATAGCAGGTGCTGAGAAGGTATTTGATAAATTGAATGTATAAATTCATACATGGATTGATTACTTGGAATTGCTTTAATTAATTTTCAGTGCAGAATACAACTTATTTGTTTTCCATTACTAACATTGATTACCACTGACAGGGTAACTTATAAATAATAGAGGTTTATAATCTTTTGGTTGTGGAAGCTGGAGTTTAAGAGCATGTCATTGGCTTCTGGTGATGGTTTTCTTGCTGCATCTTAATGTGGCAGAGTGCATCATGTGGTTAGTCAAAGCAGGACTCTATTTTTATGAAACCAACAATCCCATTATGGTGACTTCCTGCTTTGATGACATTATTTAATTATAATTATCTTCCAAAGTCCCTTCCCCAGTACCATTAAGATATCTGAATTTAGGAATTAAGTTTCTAATGCATGAGATTTGAGGGACATGTTAACACCATGGCAATTGTCCAAATTTAGTAGGAAGATTTTAATTCTGCCACTTACTATTTCTGACTCAGAGTGAAAAGGTGAAGCTTATAATCTTAAGCAACTATACCAAAAAATATAAACAAATAGATAATGACTGCTATTAGGGATCCAGTGTCTCATTGTATGAATGTGATCCTGGGTTACAACATACTGAATAGTACCTATGAAGCTATGTCTGTTGCTGAATGGAATTTCAGTGAGTAGCCTTATATCTGATGTGTACTCAGTCTAGTACAAGTATTTTCATATATTAGAAATATTCTTTCTACATTCCTCATTGGTTAGATTTGTAAAAAGATAACACAAGTTCAGTTTTGATTATGGCTCTTTAGAAAAGACAGAAACCAGTGAATGGTCACAGAATTAAATCCATGAAAAATAGGTTGTGTGGGGGAAAAGTAAATAAAGTTTGGTGGCTTATATGAAACAATTCAGTGGGTTCACTGTGTGAAATTTCAGTTATGCAAAAAAGTATATACTGGTCATTTCCTTGAATAAAGCAAAGAAGAATATAGCTTTTAATTGGAGATTATTTCAGATGAAAGGAAAAACATCTTGAGGGTGAAGTGACATAAACAGGAATATTTCAAGAGGCAAAGATGTTGACCATCATTCTTGAAGAACTTTTAAGAAACTAAAAAAAAAAAAAAAATGCTGTATTATAGGAAATCCCTAACTTACAAATGAATTTTGTTCTAGGAAATGTTTGTAAGTTGGATTGGTTCATAAATCTGACAAAGTGAGTCTTACATACCTCTGATACAAATATACATTGCTCACACACACACACACACACACACACACACACAAATAAAACCGACATGTCCTATGATGTGTTCTGTGTTCTTGCAGTTATACCAATGGTTAAATGATTCATATTGTGAGAGGGAGTGATGTCCACTGTCTTTTCACTTCAGTCCTTTTTCTCAATTATTTTCTCTTTTGTTTGCATAATTATTGCTTTGTGCTTCTTAGAAGTCCCATCACATCATCACTGCTTTTCTTCTTACTTCTGGACATCTGATTGAATACTGTACTACTGGGGCTAGGGAGATGGCTCAGTAGAGTAAGCGCTTCCCTGGCCAGCGCAAGGACCTGAGTTCAATCCCCGGTTCCGCAAAAAAAAAAAAAAAAAAAAAAAAAATACTGTGCTACTGTGCACCATTGCACTGTACAGTAAGCACACAACGGCACAACTTTCACAGTCTCTGGCAGAAATACTTCCACATTTGTTCATAAATTTGTTTGCATCTATGAATGTAATGCAAGGTCCATTTATATCTATGAACTCAAATGTTCATAAGCTGGGCAGTTACTGTCATTGTGAAAATGTCACTGATTGCATAAAGGCAGCTGGTTTGGACTAAACCTCTCAGCTATTTCCAGTGGAAGTTATGTTATTGCCTAGTTTTTCATCTGCTTTCAGTGTGTTATTTATACTTATTTATCATACATTTTCTCATGCATTTCTTTAAGTTTTAGAGAACAAGTGTGTATATATACCTGCGCATGCGTGTATCACTCTGTCACCGTTTTGTAGTACCAGTTTGCTTAGGATGCCATAACAAAATGCTGTAAATTTGATGGCTTATCAGTAACACGAATTTGTTTCTTGGAGTTCTTGAGTCTTCTTAAAAATGACATTTGATCGTATTTGGAATTTGAGATAAAACTTATCTTGTTTGACCCCAAATTTTTATAATTTCCATGTGATTTGGAAGAGAAGAATTTCTTTCCTGGGGACATCTACCCTAAAGAAGATCACATTTATGCTTAGAATGTATTGAAGTCAATGATTTGTCAAGGTCCAGCAACTTTTTCTAATTAGAAGTGTATTTCCTGGAGCCAGGGAGATAGCTTGGCAGTCTAAGTACCTGCCTAGCAAGCGCAAGAACCTGGGTTCTATCCTTGGTGCCACATGCTGTGCTAGCCTTGTACTGAGGTGAGCCAGCCACCAAAACTGGGTGTGGTGTACATCCCTGTAATCCCAGCACTGGGGAGATTGAGACAGGAGGATCACTGTGAGTCCAGTCTGTGTAGTGAGACCTTGTACCGCATAAAGAAAAAAAAAAAAATAAATAAAGTGCATTTCTTTAGTGAAAAGTTCAGAATATTAGTAAGTAATAGTACTAATGATGCTGTCATTTATAGAATTTGAAAACTTGATGTATTTCCTTTTAGTGGCCCCCACCAATCAAGTAGCTAGGCATTAGGCAGAATAAAATGCCTTACTTATATTGGTACTTTTTTTTTTTTTTTTTGGCAGAACTGGGGATTGAACTCAGGCCCTTGAGCTTGCCAGGGAAGCGCTTATTCCACTGAGCCATCTCCCCGGCCCCCCGGTACATATTTTTGATATTGACACAATGATGTTATGTTTTTGAATTGATCTCTTTCCCCTACCAAAATAGGTAATATGTTAACCTGTAGTACTTCAGAATGTGATATTATTTGGAAATGTATCTTCATAGACACATTTAGAATTAAATGAGGTCCAGTGGACCCTTAAAGAATGTCATTGACGTTTTTATAGAAAGAAGAAATTTGGAGGCAGAAACAGATACAACCTCTGGGGAAGATGTTGTGAACATGTATAGAAAAGATGAGCATCCACAAGCCAAGGAGAGTGGCTTAGAACAGACCTTTCCTTGCAGTCCTCAGAAGGATTCAAACTTTTTTTTTTTTAACTTCAGATTTGTAGCTTCCAAAACTGCAAGAAAATAAATTTTTGTTTTTTCAGCCTCATACTCATGGTACTTTGTAATGGAAACCCTAGCAAACTAATGTATATGTGTATCAAATTGTAGCATTTTGTAATTATTGTCTTAGTTTTTAAAGTTTTGTTATATTTGTTTCATGGACATGCTGAGTATACTAGAGTAGATTATAATGTTTTGAGATAAGGCTTATGTTTAATTATCTTCCTCTTTCCTATGTGAGATATGAGAGATATTTGTAGGGTAATTAGTAATCACAAGATAAAAACATTTCATGTACAAAAGCAACAGTATATAAAATGGAAAACTGGGGCTGGGGAGATGGCTCAATGGAATAAGCGCTTCCTTGGCAAGCACAAGGGCCTGAGTTCAATACCTGGTTCCCCCCCCCCACAAAAAAAAAATGGAAAACTGGGTAAAAATTATTCAGTATTAGGCATTTTTCTTAGCTAAATAGTTCCTTCACATTCTTGTTGTCTGATGTCACATATATATGAAATTTATGTTATTTGTCTAAGCTTTAGAATTTTTATTTTAAAACAAATCCACCTATATTGTATGAAATTGAGAGGAAAAAGAAAGCAAGGACATTTGTTTTTCTACCACTGAAACATTCTAACCAACAATGTTTTTTTGTGACTTTTATTTTTCATGAATGCAGAATTTATTGCATATGAGTTTAAACTTCTTAAAGTTTATATTACCAAAATTTATGTTATGGAAGTTGTCTAATCTAGAATGAATATACAATGTTCTATTTAATCAAATAGGCATTTGTGTAAATTTTTGGTTTTTGTATATTCAGTATTTTTCAATCGTTGTTATTGCTGCCGAGAACCTTTTGTACTGAAATGTTTCCTTCATTATGAAATTTCCTAGGGCTCAGTTTCACAAATGGGATTTCTATTTTAAAGCAATGGGATATATATTCTCTATATACTACATATTGAAATTTGCTTTATAAAATTGCAATAATTATAAAATTTATTACTTTTTTCATACTAGAAATGAAATAGTACTTATTGATTTTTTTTGCTCTTTATAATTGTAATTTTTCTGAATTAGAACTAATAATATTTTTAATTTTAATGTTTTTACATTTCTTGGAGAAAGTCCTATATTTATCACTACATAGAAGAAAATAAGGTTCTTTATTCTTACTTCTGTAAGTGTTTATTGCAGGTATCTCATTCATGATTTAGCATTGTAATGGTCCTCGTGCAGCAGGGAAGTTAGCTAAAATATGTTAAGGTAGTAATTTTAAATCATGGCACAAGGATCACCTTTTCTGTGGGACTCTGGTCTATATGGATTGATTTTTAAGCTAGTTCTCTTATCTAAATTTTCTTATGTTATAGCGTATTGTAACCAAGTAACAACCTTTGTAGTTGAGTCTTTTGGTAGGCTTCAGTAGAATGAGCCCAAAGTCTGAGCTGTCTTTATTTGTTGCTATTGAAGTTTGAAAAATAGGGATTCAATTTAGAGAAGTAAGTGTCTTGCCCGAGATCAGTCGCATCATTGATTTGAGATGGTGTTAGAATTGCCTTAGTTCACCCATTACCTTTGTTTTTGATCTGAGTACTTTCATGGTTACTAGCTTTTCATTTTAAATTGTGAAGGATCCCTTCTCTCACCTTGCTTTTTTCTGAAGTTCTACTAAATTACTATTATTGAATAAATACTATTTTCCTTTACAGTGAGGTAACTAGAGTAATGACATTGTAAATAGCTATATTCAGTAACAAAGGAAGATGGTGTTTGTTAGCTCATGTTGTTTTAATTTTAGAAACTATTGCATGTGAAACTTGTTGAAATACTGAACATAGGTTAAGCAGCATGCATTGACGTGGTAAGAGACCTGAAATCTACCTATCTCCTTCCTCCCCTCCCCTCCCTTCTCCTGTCTGTGTCTTTCTCTTTCTTTCTTTCTTTCTTTCTTTCTTTCTTTCTTTCTTTCTTTCTTTCTTTCTTTGTATTTGGTATAAGGTCTCACTATGCAGCTTGGACTCCTAATGATCCTCCTGTTTTCAGCCTCCCCAGCACTGGGATTACAGGCATGTGCCACCATGCTCGGACTCAGTGACTGGCTCAGCTCATTCCGAGGGCCCTGTGCATGTAGGACCATGATTGAGCCCTGGTCCCTACACTTGCCAAAGCAAGCTCTTAGTCCGCGGAGCTATCTCCCTGGCTCCTGAAATCTTCATGAAAAGAGCAATGGACTAGATAGCTTATAACATCTTTTTTAGTTTCAAAATGATGATAATCTCTTTCTATTGCACATTTTTTATATGGACTAATTCTTCCTATTATTCTCCTAATGATAATTATTTTGTTTCCAAACTAACAAGCTAATACAGCAAATCTTTTACATGTGAATATAGTTGTTTTAAAATCATTGTGTTACATAATGTAAGTAATTTATGAGTTATAGATGTGACATCCCTCAAAGTTGTCATATCTCTTGCCTTACTTATAAGAAAAAGAAAAAAACAATAAAAAAGTTAGTAATTCTTTGTAAGTTAAAAATCTTTTCTAAACAAGATTTACTGAAGTTTTCCAAAAATCATTGTACTTTTTAAGGTTCTTCTGTGTTTGATTACTATGAAGACAGTATATTCAGCTCTGCATTAATTGTAATTTTTGGCAGAATATCCTTCTGCTTCTAGTGTCTGATACATGTATCTTGTACAGTCATATGCTGCACAATGACATTTCTATTGATGGAGGTTCACAAATATATTTATGGTTCCATATGATTATAATTTTGAAGCTTAAAATAATTCCTGTTACCCAGTGACATGGTAGCCCTTGAAAGTTTTAGTGTAACACATTTATAACACATTACGTTTGTGTTGTTTTTTTTTTTTTTTTTTTTTTTTTTTTTTTTTGCGGAACCGGGGATTGAACTCAGGCCCTTATTTTTGCCAGGGAAGCACTTATTCTACTGAGTCATCTCCCCGGCCCCTAGTTTTGTGTTTGTGGTGATGCTGGTACAAACAAATCTGTATACTTTTATATAAGTACATAATACTTGTTAATAAGTGAATACTGGTTTATGAATTTATTATAATTTAGAGTGTACTCCTTATAAAAAAGCTTTCTGTAAAAGAATTTTCTGTGTTATGTCAGTGGCAACTCATGCCTCACATATTTACTGTGTTTTGATTGCATAAAAAGCCCCTTTGGAATTATTTTATTACACCAGTGTTGGTGAACCCATGCCTCATATGTCGTTTGTCTTTCTTCTAAGACAAAAGATGTATGAGATGATTTTCTAAACTAAAACCTCAGTATTCATATTTAATTGCAATGTTTACACTTCAAGATAAATAGGTTGGGGTTGCAGTGGGGCACTTGTCTCTAAAAGGTTTGCCTTTGTTGTCCAGTACCAGTGAGGTTTGTGTAGGTACACATGATGGTGTCTGCTCAATAAATTATACAGTTCTCAGAGTGTAACCCTGTGATGGTTGTACTTACTAAGCATTAACAGAAGGAATTTCTTGTATCCCATAAATTGTTACAGTTTTTTTGCTTATTGCTAATTTTTGAAAGTGACTTTATTATAATGAAACCAGTGAGATGCATCCTGGTATTGATTTCAGAGTACCACTTGGCACTGAGGGCATCATGCTTCACAGATACTCAGTATGTCTGTTATCTTAGTGATAAGCATATTTATTATCTAACTTTAGCAGAAAAACATTTTAAATGCCTAACCTTACAGAAACAGAACTGAATTAAAAATTAATCATCCATTTATTCTTCAGTAAATATTTTTAAGAATATTTTAAACTTTCTTGATTAGTGAGAGCTATAATTCATCATTAATTTTTCTTCCTTTACTGATTCAGAGTGCCGTAGCTTTGTATATAGTGGGCTTTTTAATGATTTTAGTAATTTTAAGTTAAATTAAACTTTAATAATAAAAATATCTGGGTATGGTGGAGCATGCTTGTAATCCCAGCTCTTGGAAGGATGAGGCAGGTATATTGCCATAAATTTGAGGCTATGTAGTGAGACTGTATCTCAAAAATAAAAACAAAAAAAAACCTTGAGATTTTGTTAAGCTCAGTTTTTAGATTAAGTATAGCTTTGAAAGTAAAGTGCATTAAATAATTAATAAGGCTGTAGTAAATGTCACTGATAGGCTATTTTAATGGCACCTCGAAGTTGGATCCAAGCCATGTTTGTACCACTGCTGATCTGTATCATTTTTTTTTTTTTTTTTTCATAAGCATTCCCCAAGATACAGGTGTCTGGATAACATTCCTTTCTTGTTAATTTGGTATAGTCCAGTGATTCAGCATTAAGTCACCCTTTATCCAGTACGTGTTTACTTATTGAGTGCTAAGGTGGATTAAAACAGTACATACCCCTTACTCTAGTCACAGTCATCTAGCTAGAGACAGATGGTGAAACGATAACAATTACAGAGTGGTAACTTTTTTTATAGAGATATGCGCAATATATAAGTTCTTCAGGAAATGGTACTAAATTGATAAACAGGTTAAAGACTGGTTTCCTGGAAGAAATAACTCTTTCTTTTATACAAACTTGAAATATTTTAATACCTACAGAAGTAGCATATAGGAAATAACAAAGAGCATAATTCAAAAGGCAAGAGAAGTTGCCGTATGCTCCTGGATGAACAACAAAGAGCTCTCAATATGATAATTATGCAGGGCTATAAAAAAATATATTAGGTGAACCCTTATTTAAAGGTCATTGCAGAACAGACCCAGAGCGCAGGCCGGCCAGTGAGTGAGACGACCCAGGCCGCGGGATCCTAAATAGACCCAGAGTGCAGGCCTGGCGAGTGAGTGAGATGACCCAGGACCTGTGGGATCCAGAATAGACCCAGAGCACAGGCCCCGAGAGTGAGTGAGAGGACCCAGGCCGCAGGATCCTGAATAGACCCAGAGTGCAGGCCCGGAGAGTGAATGAGACGACACAGGGCCTGCGGGATCCTGAATAGACCCAGAGCGCAGGCCCCAAGAGTGAGTGAGAGGACCCAGGCCGCGGGATCCTGAATAGACCCAGAATGCAGGCCCAGCCAGTGAGACGACCCAGGGCCTGCGGGATCCTGAATAGACCCAGAGCGCAGGCCCTGCGAGTGAGTGAGACGACCCAGGCGAATAGACCCAGAGCGCAGGCCCGGCGAGTGAGTGAGA
>NW_004524614.1:13443740-13444935 GCF_000260255.1 Octodon degus
AAATAAAAATAACTGATGTAAAAAATAAATAAATAAATAAATAAAGGTCATTGCAGATTTCTATGAAACAGTATCAATCTTATGTTGGGTTATACATATATTTTTTTAATATATCTGTATGTATGTGTGTATAAAAGACAGGAAAGAAGTAATATAAAGTCAACAGAAGTGGAAATATACTTTTTAAAGTTTCTAATAATAGGATAAGATATCATACGATGTCTTTTAAATAAATTGTAAGTCAAAGATACAGTATAAATCTTAGAACAAAAATTGAGATTAAGCAATATTCAGAAAATTAAATACTAATTAAAAATTAAATGTTTCAAAACAATTGAACTAAGAGAAAGTTTTCATGATAGCAAAGAAGTACTAAGAGTAAAACATAAAATAAATGCTGGAATGGCAAATAAACGACCAGCACTTCTAACAGTTTGAGGATAGGATATCGCACAAAGTGCTAGTGTGTTGTGGACATGCATAATGACCGTGACAGTTCCTGGTGGCCAGGTGTCACTTGTGGGACTGAGCTACAGCTATTGAAAATAACTCTTGATGTGAATTCTGAATGAGACAAATCCAGATGATTAAAGTGGGCATTTGAGGCATGTGCAGAATCTTAGAGACACTAGGAAACTTGGATTTTTTCTTTGTCCACTTTTTCCAACAGTGGTTTCCTTTCAACAAAAAATATTTCTTTATATTCTTACCCTTTCCCTCCAATATGTTTGTCTCTGCCCCATTGCCGGGATTCTCAGTGCTTTCAATTCTTTCAAGCCTTGTATTCCTAGTGGTGAATGAAGAGCTTGACAGTCTTTGAGTATTTTGCTTTCAGACCACTTTTCTAACCACCTTCTTCAGCATTGTTTTCAGAATTTGAAATTTATTCCATATCTGCTTTACTACATTTTTTCTCTACTGGTTGTCCTTGTTGATTAATCTATAGACTATCTGTCTCTCAAGAATTTTTGATAGCTGTTTTACAGTTTTCTTGTATATATCCTCTGTCTCCCTTAAGCATTATGGATAATTTTTCCTCTCAGGTAAATTACCTTCTCTATAGTTGCCCTGTCTGTTCATTCTTGTTCAGCTTGTATTTTCATGCCACATTGGCAGTTGGCATATGTAGATATTGAGCCTTGAAATTCCTAATTATTTTTAGTCTTAATTGTTATAAATGCCTGTAATGCTATTT
>NW_004524614.1:13445065-13452708 GCF_000260255.1 Octodon degus
GTGTTTTACTGAGGGCTGATCAAACCCTCAGCTACCTGTTGGGGGAAACAACTGTGAATAAAGAAGACAGTTTTCAAGATGGAGCAAAGTGGGAGGAGACCTGCCACTAATGGAATGACTTGACAACCTCCATGTTTGGTCTACTTTTATTAGCCAGCAAGAAGCATGGGGGAAGGGATTGCGTGTGTTTCATGGAACAACTACTGTAGAGAATGGGTAGAGAAGGAATAAACTAATGAGGACCAAATTTTTTTTTTCTGTACCCACATATCTATATTTTGACAACTGTCCTCATCAGATTGCTGTCATGCTTTGTGAGAGCTATAATGCTATCATGAAAGTTTATAAGCATGCGGCAGTGCAGGTTATCAGCATTGTGCTCATAGCCAGGGATCATGTGACTTTTGCATACCTCCCAGTTCCTGAGGCAAGATAGCACCAACTGTGAGATCATGAGACCTGAACTAGGTAGAGCCTAGCCCCTGCAATATTTGCTGCTTTTTTTTTTTTTTTTGGTTTTTTCAAACAGGGTCTCACTGTGTAGTACAAGATGAGTCTTGAACTCACTATGTAGCCCATGAGCTCTTGGCAATCTACCTGCCTCACCATCCCACATGCTAGCATTAAAGGCATGTGCCGCCATGCACAGCAATAACTGATTTCTTAAATCTCTTCAGCTCTTTTTTTTCTAGCAAATTCAGCTCTATGTTGTTTTAGTTTTGCACACATGCAAGGTTCTTTAGCTTATGTGACTGGGGCCCTTTAAATATATGTATGTATATAAGTCTACCTGGTAATACTGGCAAAAAAAAGTCACATAATCTTCTATTATGAAACTCCAGTGATTTCCAATATTATATGGATTCTTAGTGTCTCTCAAAAATGTTTTTAATGTTTTAAAAATTACAATCATTTTAAAAAATCTTAGCCATTTGTTGTTCAGTTGTAATTAAAGAATACATTTATAAAAATGGAAGCTTGTATGAAATTTTGTGTGGCTTTTCTGTTTTGATTTAATGTTATGGAATTGAACTCTTTGAATAATGGAATATTTTATTATCTTCCTTAAACCTGACTATAGTCCAGTGAGGTTGGTATGGTTGTTATCCACATGTATGAGTGCTAAACACTTTCATGTTTAAGTAAACTGCCTAAAGTGTTACATCCAATATCAGTATCTAAATTTTAACCCACGCAGTGTATCGCAAAGCCCAGAATCTGTAACTATTATGTCATACTGACATTCATAGTAAATGGGGTAGAGCAAACTGAACTTTGATGCCTACTATCCATGGATATGTGTGTATCTAATGACTTTCTTTCTGTATACTTTTATTTGTGTTTACAGTACCAACAGGGTTATCTGCAGCAATACTGCATTTCAGAATGATTGTAGTGCTGTTTTTAAAGAGGTAGTGGGAAATTGCTTTGAATCTAATAATGTCCTGTCAAGGCCAGATAACATTTTAGAGTAAGGTAAAAAATGAGTACACTTTTAGGCATTCTGAGAGCCAGAAAGTACCTGTCTATAAATCATTGTTGAATCCATTACTAATGGATGTACTGTAGCAGGAAGAGCAATGACCCGAGATAAAATAATGGGATACAGGATGTAATGATGCACAAAGAAAGCAGTAAAACATGTTGTTAAATCCAAGTATAATTGAAAAATTTACGTGGGACATAGGAGAGTTAAGTATAGAGTAGATGAAAGCAGTAAGGTGAGGTGGTAGTCCTAGTTGGAGGAAGATAGATATATAGTACTTGCTAATATTAGTCTTGGTTAAGGAAAAATTTAAATCCGCTCATAATACTAATGCCATTTACATTTTGCTAAGCATTTACTGTGTTCTAGGTAATTCATAAATATTTTAGATTGTAATACACATACACACGCACGCACGCACACACACAAACTTATGGTAAATTTTTAAAGAAACTTACCAAACATTTAATATATGCACCTTTGAGGAAATAAAGCAGAAGGTTGAAAATAGGGAACCATGAAAGTCAGCAGGGAATTTTAGATTTATCATTTAAATTTTCATTTTTATTTTGATTTATTTATTTGATACAGGATCTTGCTATGCATTTCAGACTCTTAGTGATCCCCCTGTCTTAGCCTTCCTGATGCTGGAATTACAAGTATGCGCTGGTATGCATGATGTCTGTGGCCAGCATGGCACACCTGGGATTCTAGGACTGGTACAGTATGTGGTACCAGGTATCGAACTCAGATCCTTGTGCTTGCCAGGCAGGCACTTAGACCGCCAAGCTTAGATTTATCTTTATAGATGTTTTTAATGAAAGAGAAATGCTTTGTCATATTAACTTTGGTAGTCATTTTTGTTGTTAAAATATTCTAAGCGGATATATCAACAGATCACTAGTTATTACATCTATTATTATTATTATCATTATTATTAGTTTTTGTTTCCCTTGCCTTTTCTGGCAGAAGTTTGCATTTTCAAAAATAAAAACAAAACCTTGACTGATACTTGGGTAAATTTCAGCATTGCATAACATTTGAATCTCTTCCAGTGTCTCATGAAACAATACAAAAACTGATAGAAAAAAAAGGAACAGCATTTTTAGTAAAAACAGGTGACAGTACTATCTTATGTCGTATATATTGTCTCACCACTGAACATGAGTGGTTTGGGTGAAATAGTGGACAGCAGAGAGAAGTATGCAAGTGAGCAGGAATGATTTTAGGTGAAAAGGATGTAGGTTCTTCTAAGATCTGAGGAACCCAGAAATCAGCAGCAAGTGTTTCTGTCTAAAAGACTGGCCCTCTAGCACTAGCTGGGAGCTCAGAGGTCCAGTGTGAGAAAAACAGTTGTAATTGCAATGGAATTTATTAGTGATAGTTTGTGGGTACAAAGAAACTGTGGAAAGATCTCAGAGTACAGGGGTGCATTGGACTTCTGTTGTTTTCTAAAATATTTAACAGTGAGAAAGTTATGGAAATGTAATACAGCTTGGTGAAGGTAAGAACTTTATCACTAAAGGACAGCGATGATAGACTTACTACTTTATAAATGACCAGAGAAGATGCAGCTCAGAAAGTACTGGAAGAAGCTACAGTTTTATTTTTTCTTACTTTGGTAATAGTAGTAAGTGTAGGATCTGTGTGCTGCCCCTAAAGTCTTATAATAGTAAAGAAATCATCTCTCTTAAACATACACAGTAGAAAAGATTGCATTACAAATCCATATAAACATAGAGACTGGGTGTGGTGGTGCACACTTGTAATCCCAGCACTTGGGAGACTCTCCAGTGAAGACACATAGAATTCTTTAAAAATTAGTACTGGTGTAGAATACTGTTATAAAATAACATCACTAACTAAAAAAATACATTTTAATTCATTCATTTACAGGGTAGAGATTTTTTTGTTTTTGTTTTTTGACACAGGGTCTCTGTATATAGTTTATTCTGGCCTTGAACTCACTGTGTAGCTCAGCTTGGTCTCAAAGTCTGATAGTCTTTCTGCTTCAGCCTCTTGTGCTGGAATTTACAGATATGCTCTACATGTCTGACATGAACAGAAAATTTAAGTGGTTTTAATTGCACCAAATTTGTAATTGCGTATATCCATATAGTTAAAAACATTACACCTTAAATATTTCATCTTTTTTTTTTTCTTTCTTTTTTCTATTTTAGTACAGGTTTCTACAGTATCTCACTATGTAGATCAGACTCTTCGTGATCCCTCTGTGTTCAGCTTCCCAAGAACTGGGATTACAAGCGTGTCCCACCACGCCTAGTCTCAGTAGCCCTCGTGCCTCCGGGCCGGGGCAGGGCCCACACAGCAAGGCATGGCAGTGGGGATAAACCCTGGCCACTGTGTCTGCCTATGCAAGAACTTTAATCCACTTCACTATTTGACCATCCCTCTCATCTGTATTTTTTTTATTAACTTGGATTTGGTTTGATTTACTATGATGCTTAGTTTCTAATCTAAATCATTAAGGCAGTGTGAATTGCAGAATGTTTGAAATAATTTGTTGTGGCTGAAAAGGAATTTAAAGGCTCTAGAAAACTTGATGGTGGTATGTTACAAACACTAAAAAGCTTGGTTATTTCTTGAGTAATTTATTTTTTTTAATGTCCTTTGAGGTCACAGGATCTGATTTGAGACAGCATGTGAGAAAATTACATGCTGTACTGTTCACTCATGTTTGAGATGCATTTATTTCTTATAGGCTGTGTATATTTGAGCTTTTTACTTTATTACTATATATAGATACAGATCTTCCTGTCATTCCATCCAGTTTGACAGTCCTTAATTATATGTGTGTGTATGTGTGCGCACACACACGCGCTGGGGAATGAGCTCAGGGTTCCTGCATATAAAATCAGCACTGTATCCCAACCCCAAACATGCTGTAGAATCACTTCATTTTTCTGTGATAAAGTTTTATTTTACCTTCACTTTTGAAAGATTTGTTACTCCATATAGAATAAATTTGGGAGTTCCCTCCCACACACACACTACTGGGGATTGAACCCAATGTGTTCCTGGTCCTTTAAAATAGTTTCTTTGGGGACAGGTTTCAATACATAGCTGAATTGCCCATGCTGGGCTTGAACTTGGGATTTTGTATTAGGTTATCTTCTAGGTTTACCACCCTAGTGTTTGTATCAGAATCTAAACAGGCATTGTAATAACGTGAGTTTTGCTTTATCTCAGCCAGGACTTGCATATTCTTTATTTTTTATTTTTCCCAATTTTTAAATTGGTTGTATCATTTAACAGGTTTCATTTTGGCAGAAACATTTTGGTTCAGTATATGCACATAACATACTTTGATCATTTTGAACTTTCTTGTTTTAACTTATGTATTATTAACTTTATATATAATTCACAACTACAAATTTTAAAGTGTTCAGTTTAATAGTTTGTAATATTTACAGTGTTGTAAAGGTACAACCTAGTTAATTCTAGAGCATTTCCATTACCCCCAAAAGAAATCCTGTACTTCCCAATTTTTCCATCTCCTGGAATTCACCGATTTATTGAAGTACTTATTCTAAGTGGAATCATGCAATATGTGATCGTCTGTGATTGTCTTGTGTACTTAGCTTATTTGGGGTATCTGTGTGTATGTCTGTCTCTTCTGTCTGTCCGTCTGTTAGTCTGTCTGTCTGCCTGTCTGCCTGTCTGTCTGTATTCTACCCCTTTAACCCTGGGGTGTACTTCTTCAGGGTTACAACAAAAATAACTTATGTTTGGAGAGGTCCATCACTTAGAGATCTTTTGATACCTGTGAACTCTAGTTTTTGTGGGTATATTAAAATCTTCAGTTTTTCAATCTTTTAAATGCTTAATGCTTTTGCAGTAAGCATTTGCCTTCAGGAGAAAAATAGCCTGAATTCTGGCTTTCCTCTTTGGGCTTTGTCTTAGTTACTCTTCTCTCGTTGCTGGGACAAATACCCGACACTCAAAATGAAGGAAGGAAAGGTTTATTTAGCTCACAGTTACTGGAAGTTTCAGTCCATACTCAGCTGGGTCCAACGCAGAGCAGCACAGAGCAGAAAGCAACCTTTCATGGTGGTGGCAAAGAGCAAGAGCACAAGGGAGGGGTAGCAGCAGCTCAAGCAGCTAGCTTCTCTTCCCACCTTACACTGTAATGCAAATTACCTGCCCCAGGGTAGGGGAAGTACTCACACCTATGGGTACTTCCCAGTACTTACCCACCTATGGGTAATCCCAGCAGTACTAAGACCCATAATCCCAGCCTTGGATCACACATAATCCCAGTGGATCATGAGTTAACACAAACTCTAGAAGTCCTCACCCCATGACTGCATGAGGCTTTGGGGGGACAACTAGACACAAACCATAACAGGCTTTCTCTCTTGATTTGATTTTGTAATTCTTCATTGTCTTGATAGTTCTGTAATGTTTTATGTTTTGTCCATCTTTTCTAATTTTCAGTAGTAGCACACTGAAATTAGATTCTATATATATTTGGTGAATGGCTGAATATATGTATTCAAATATTAGCAAATAAACAAATGTGTAACAAGTGTTACTCAGATAAAGTCTTTCTTTCATGAAAGAAAGGGTCTACAGGGTCTCACTACATAGAGTGGACTCCTAGTGATTCTCCCGTTTTCAGCCTTTCAACTGCTGGGATTACAGGTGCACATCACCATGCCTAGTCTCAATCAGCTTCTCAGTGTGCCTTGGGAGTGGGGCTGGCATGGCACACCAGGGATTGAACCCAGCCTCTGCGCTCTACCTAATCAGGCACCTTAGTCTGCTGAGCTATCCGGCCAGTCCTGTGAAGGTTATATTTTAAGGGATTGGTGGTATGAAATAAGCATGAATCTAAAATATGTCTTATTTCCAAAGTGATAATTTCTGTGGAGAGCATAACAGGAAAAAATGATAGAGGACAGTCTTGAGGGTTGAGAGCTGTTTGAAGTAAGGTGGTTTAGGGAAAGCCTTTTTTGAGAAGGGGACATCTGAAAATAGATCTAAAGGGAGAGAGCCATATGAAATCACATAGAGGGAACCTCAAGTATAAAAATTTTGAGACAGGAATAAACTGAAAATGACCAACAAATAGTATGTCACAAAAGGAGTAGATTGATTTTCTCTGAGCTCTGTGGGGTGGGCAGATCATATAGAATGCTGTAAAATTTGGATTTTTTAGAATTGAATTGTGAAGCCATTGCTGTGTTTTGAGCAGGGAAGAGATTTGATCTGTATAGCACTTACATTGATTGTGCTAAAGCCAAGTTTTTAATACCTAGAACAACCACTGGGAGGTTGGAATGGATGTGAAAAATCCTTTGGGTAATTTTTTGGGTATTATTTTGGTAGTATTGAGGATTGAACTCAGAGCCATCAGCATGCTTGGCAGGTGCTCCACCATTGAGTTGTAGGGTCTTTCCAGGTTGCCTAGGCTGGTCTTGAATGTTTGATCTTGCTTCAGCATTCTCAGTAGCTGGGATTATAGGCATGCATCATTATAGCTAGTGCGTACTCTTTAGGTAACACAAAAGAAACTGTTGCAGAACAGTATAATAATTCATATAGTAAGAATTGATAAGATTTCAGACACATTTTACAGGTACAGACAATCCAATTTGGTAGATAATTAGAAATAGTTGTATCAAAGATAAAGATAATTCTGATAATTTTAGCCTGAGTAGAAGGATGGGATTGAGCAAGACTGGAAATTTTGGAGGTGAGATAAAAGGTCAGGAATTTATCTTTGGCTCTGTTAGGTTTCAGATGCTTATTACCCAACTCAGATGAAATGATAAGAAGTCAATTGCATATATAAGGCTGCAAGAGGCCTGAGATTAAGATGTGAATAGGTGAGTCAGTTGTATCTAGTTGATGTTAAAAATCATGAGATTGAGACAGATGTTCTGGCAGTGAGTATGGATAAAAGTGCAAGTACTAAAATTAGGGGAAATTGAAAACTTCTAATTTGCAGGAGGAAGTGTTGGTAGAGAATAGTAGAGAAATGGGTTAGAAGGTGAAGAAATGGGGAAGCAATTAATGATTTTCCTATTAAGATAGATATTTTCTAGTGTGTTTCCATCTTGATAGGGATGATGCAGGCTTGCAGAAGGCATTACAAGTTCTCACAGCTTTTTTTTTTTTTTTTTTTTTTTTT
>NW_004524614.1:13454428-13476479 GCF_000260255.1 Octodon degus
TCTTATACTAGGGAGATTATACGATATTTACACATGTGTGTCTTGTAGCTTCAGTGTTAATGTGATTAAAAATGTGTTAAAGTTGTCTTTGAATTACTTTTCTCTATTAGTGTTAAATGAAGCTAGTATCACTAGAGTAAGGAATGAAGCCTTAGAAATTTAAGTGGAGAAGAAATGCTATAAAACAAATATATGGAAAAGTAAATAGAGTGAAGAGATAGAGTATGGTACAGGAATCCTGGGATAATTGCATCTCACCTGTAAATTGAGAAAGTGTGCAGCCTTTTACCCCTTACATAAGTCTTTTACCTATCTAATAAAAGAATTATAATTCTTTCAAAAAAAGAACTTATTTTCAAAGGTACTAATTCAGGAATAAACCTAATGCCACTGAATTTTCTGTATCTACTTCCAATCCATAATATTCCTTCTTTATATAATTAGATCTGCCTCAAAACTTTTGATTATTTTAGGTTTTTTTTTGTTTTGTTTTGTTTTGTTTTTTGCAGAACAGGGGATTGAATTCAGGCCCTTGCACTTGCCAGGGAAGCTTATTCCACTGAGCCATCTCTTTGGCCGCTGATTATTTTATATGAATAAGTAATTGGCTACCACACTATGAATACTATGCATATAGTTGCTGTTATTTGCTGTGATTTGATTTATATAGTAAAGTAAGTGTTTAATATGGATCATATATGGTTGTGGTATTTAATGCATTGTATTATTTGATAGAATAGATGGAATTAAATTGCAAATTTTATTAATGTCAGTATTTTTGGTGATCATTTACTATTTAAAATCATTTGGCAATTTTTTTTAGATGATATTGTTGTACTTGCCATCAGTAATTGTTATTTAAATTTCTTAATTAGCACACAGTACTAATAATGTTAAAGTCATCGGTTTTATTCCTGAGTCAGTAAGTTTTCCTCTATAGTTTAGTCTCACTTTCTTCTTGTACTAGAAAAATAAAGGAGCTTATAGTTATTGGATACTGGCCCCATTCATGGCTGGGGAGATAGCTCGGTGGTCTTAAGTGCTTGCCTCCCTAGAAAGCACAAGGACCCAGATTTGATTCTTACTACCACATGCCATGTTACTCTCCTAACCACAGAAACTGGATGTGGTGCTGCATGCCTGTAATCCCAGCACTGGGGAGGCTGAGACAGAAGGATCACTATGAGCCAAGCTATATAGTGAGACCCTGTACCACATAAATAAATACATAAAAAGATTTTTTTAAAAGGGAAAGTTCTTTAATCACGCAGTTACCTTGTTATATAGATAGTATTACATCAAAAAGCTACCACACTGTAGGATTAATAAGTAGAACAGTAATATTCTTATTTTTGTCTTGGGAAGTTTGTGCAACTATAAATGATCAACTGTGGATCTACAAAATCCTCCGTTCTTAAGAATGCATTTAAAAATAAAATAGGCTTGGCATGGTATTGTATCACAGGGATGGGAGGTTGAGGTAGGAGGATTTCAAATTTGTGGACAGTCTGAGCAATTTAGTGAGACTTTTTCTCCAAAAATTTGAAGATAATGGGCTGGGGATGGGAGTGTTACTATGTTTGAAGGCCTTGGGTTCAGTTCCAAAATACTACCCCGCCCCTCCCACACACACAAACGTAAGAGTTTTAGTCTTGCATCATGGAATTCTTCTTTCTCTTCCTGGTGGTATCCTTAATTAGTACCTTCCTAATTAGTACCTTCCTGGACTAAATCGCTTCTTTCATTTTTTTTTTTTTTTTTAATTTTATGTATTTGTACAGGGTATCACTATGCAGCTCCTACTCATAGTGACCCTCCTGTTTTCAGCTTCCCCTAGGCTGGAATTACAGATATACATAACCATAGCCAGTCTCATTGGCCAGCTCTGAGTACCTGGGGTGAGGCCAGCATGGCATGTGGTGCCAGGTACCAAACCCTTGTCCCTATGCTTGCCATGCAGGCGCTTAGAGCACTGAGCTATCTCGCCAGCCCTAAATCACTTCTTTTAAATTAGCTCTTAGTGTTGTTTTGTTTTTGGAAACTTGATGTATTTCCTTCTTTTAGAAAGATGGATTATGTATGGAAGGGGTTAGGGTACTGTAGACTAGAATAGACATGAAGAGTTGAATGGCCTTATATTTTTCCTGATTTTTTTTACCTTAAAGCTAGGCTATTTACATGGAAAACTTAACAAGAATTCTTTTTTTCAAATAGTTCACGGCATATATGATGTGGGAAGTTGAAAACTGAATCTGTAAATGTGACTTAAAAACTGCTTTCAAATACTATACTGATATCACCAAAGTTGTATTACAATGCTTGTTTCATAATTATAAATTAGTTTCAAATATTTCAGTGTATTGTTTTGGTATAGCTCCAACACTGTTAATAAGACAAATGTAGATCCTGTTGTCCAGTAGTTTATAGTCTAGGGCTTCTGTGTAATCCCGGACACTCTTCAACCTCCATCACATAACCTTATTTTTTTTTCTTTGATTATGAAAGCAAAAAACTCTTTTCTTAGAAAATATATAGAATAGGAAAAAATATAAAGGTAAAGATTTATATGTAAATTCACAACTCAGAGGTAGTTTTGGAAACATTTTAGTTTCTTTTTCTGTGTGAATCTATTAGTACAGAGTAAATGTCCTATAAGAAAAGTCTACTTATTTGCTACATCTTACTTTTAGTTTTCATCTAGGTTTTTTTTTTTTTTAATCCCAGAGTTCCATATGTCACTCATTTTTTTCATCTGAGCTACTGTATGGATTTATTTACCAATTCTGTTATTTTTCTATTTTCTAATTCCTTAATGCTTCACATGTACAATGTTTTCCTTATAACATGTTTTTGAAGCTTTTCTTAACTCCATGATTTAACTGATTTATTTATTATTTATTTTGTTGCTCCTAATGAAAGTATTTTTAAAATGTAGGGAATTTTTATATGCCTTCTTAGGAGAATATAGTTACATTTCTTTAAAAAGTCATCTTCTTGTCTCAGTTGCTTTTACCAAAAGAAAAACACAAGCAAGCAAGAAAAAACAAAAAACAAACAAACAAAAAAAAACCCTTTTTTTCATCCCTAATGGTTTTTGCAAGCTGTAGGAATGAGAGAGTAATGTATTATTCTAAATATTTTAATTTTTTTCTAAGTATTTAAAAAAAATGTTCTCACAAACTGAATATTTGAACAGCTCAATCTTTTGTCTTTTTTTCATCGTGTAATCTTCACCTTTTGTGCTTTACTTTTTTTTTTTTTTTTTTTTTTAACCTTTGGGTCCTGATATTCTACATTCCTTGCTTACTCTAAATTCATTACTTGATACCACAGGAAACATATATTTCACAATTGTCTTTTCAAAGATTCTATAAGTCTTGGCATTCTAGAATAAAAAAAAAATAGAAATTTTATGTATTTGGTACAGGGTCTGACTATGCAGCTCGAACTCATAGTGATCTTCCTGTTTACAGCTTCCCCAGCGCTGGGATTACAGGCATGCACCACCATGCTGGGTCTAGTCAGCTCAATGCACCTGGGCATAGGGCCAGTGCAGCATGTGGTACTAGGGATCGAACCCCGGTACTTGCACTTGCCTGAGCAAGCATTTAGGCAGGTGAGCTATCTTGCTGGCGCTGAAAATCTTAGACGTTGTCTAAGTTTGGTTTGCTCTCTTATTTTAAAGATGTGGACACTCGGACTGACAGCAGAAACTGGCCTATGTAGTACACTAAATGTTTTAGTCACTTTTATTATTACTGAGACAATATACTCAACACCCAACTTAAAGGGAAAAAGTTATTGAACACACAGTTTGTAGAGGTTTCAATCCATAATGAGTGCAGCTTGACTTTGCTGAGAATGGTTTATAGCAGGCAGAAGTCAGCGAAGAAACAAGGGAGCAAGAAAAGTGTCTTTCATGTCTATTATAATGTATCTAGTCTACTGGGAATAGGGTGCTTTCAAGACAGTCAGTGGACTGATTAATTAATTGCACACCCTTAATCCTAGAACTATTAATTTTAACATTGTATCATGAATCAGTCACATGCTCTAGATTTAGTCACTTCTAAGAAAGCCCCACCTATGACTGCATGAGACCTTGGAGTACATTTAGACAGAAATCGTAACACTAAGCTAATACATTTCTTCCCAGAGGTTTTGGCAGAGTATTTATGTAAAGAAAAGGAAGCATCTAAATGTCTACCTCCTCCCCCATGAGCCTGCTTCTGTGGGAAACTATGGTAGGAGTTCAGAGAATATGTTCACATAATCTAGATACTGTAGATTTTCAGATAATAAATAAAAATTAGTACTAAGGCTCTTTAGAAACTGAGTATTGTATGTGTCACATATGTAGGAATATGAATTGGTGATTGTATTTCATGGTGATTTGAAGTAGGAAGATTTTAGGAGGAACTATATTTTGCTTTTATGTATGAAATCAATTGGGGTTTTCATTGTTAGGCTAGGAATTAGAATTGAAAGAGTAGGTTGACAGCACATTTTTTCTTCATTTTACTTAAGTTGGCTGCTAGCAGCCAAAATTACTTACTGTATCTGTTATTATAGTCAGTTGTTAAAACATAAAAATTGAACATACTGCTTCTATAAAAAATATTTTAAAATATATTTTAAAGATATGTTTTGATATAGACGCATATTGTATCATAGTCATTCCCTTTGTTTTCTCCTCTTTTCCCTAGAGTTTTTTGAACTGTGTCTGTAGCAGCATTTGCTATACCCTTGTGTGTAAGTTATTTCTGTGCCACAGAAAGGTTATCAACAGGAATTACTTGTAGAGAGGATTATTGTAAAATAAATGGGAAACAAACAAGTAATTTTCTAATTTGTTAGCCTTCATTTCTTGGGATCGTTAGCTTTTATTATGTTCATGCCCAAATTATAAAGTATTTTCTTTTTATTTATTAAAAGTTATCTGAAAGTCATTTATCATGCGTACTATTAGCTTATGGCAGATTTTAAATGTTAGATCACTGGTGAGGACACATGTATGTGTCTTGAGGTGTGGTTTGTCTTGTTATGATTCTTTGTGATATTGATAACCCACACAATTCAATTTTGATGCTAACATGACCTTTGCAACCTTGCATAGGTTGTTTAACTTATTGTAACCTCAATTTTATTGTGATATTTATCACATAGTTATGAGAATTAATCTTACATAGTATACAAGTGTCATAATGTGTCACTTCTTAATTATGTTTCCACTTTTGTTTCTTTGTAAAATCACAGATGTACCTTTATTTTGAGAAGATTCATTTATCAGAAATGAAGAACTTTTTAATTTATATCGTTCCTGTTTCTAAAATCATTTGAATTAGGTTAAGAAAAGTCTAGGTATCAAATTTTGATTCTTAAATTAATTTTTAACTTCCTGCCAACAAAGGCAAAATGATATTCTAATGGCTTATACTATTTTTCCTAATAGAAAAAAAAATATTAGAAGGAAAAAAAAGAGAAGGGATCATAGAAGTTTGTTGGTGGACCTAATAATATTTTTCCTCAAATTTATTAGAAGAAATGTATTTCCTTTTTTTAAAATGTATTTAGTACAGGGTCTATAGGATCTCTGTGTAGACTGGACTAATAGTGATCCTCTGCTTTTAGCCCCCCAAGCACTGGGAGTACAGGCGTGCGTCACCATGCCCTGACACAGTAGCCTTCTCAGCGCACCCTGGGGGCAGGGCTGGCAGGGCATGCTGGGGATCAAACCCGGTCCGTGCATCTGCCTAAGCAGGTGCTTTAATCTGTTGAGCTATCTGGCTGGCCCTGAGAAATGTTTTTCTTTATAAAGAGATAGTGTCAGGGTAATAGAGGTTGGAAGTCAACTATATATAATATAGCTATAGAAAGTCATGGGAAATTATACTATTGTGCATTCCTAAGTTGCTTTTATTTTAAACATCTTCCATATCCCTCATTTTACCTTTTTGCCCTGTGTAAATTATTAAATGTATGCTAGAATTACTCTGTATTGCACAACAGTGATAGGGAACCAGAGAAGAAAGTACTTTTAATTTTCACAAAAAATATTTCAGAATGTTTTACTGAGGAAGTAGAATTTAAGAACTTTGAAGGATTTTTAAGATTTTGAGAGACAAAAATATACAGTTCTTTAAAAAATATGTGGATTTTTATCTCTGTGTGTGTGTGTGTGTGTGTGTGTGTGTGTGTGTAAGTATGTTGGCCAATACAGAAAGAAAAGAATGAGTAAATGCAAGGAAATGTGAAAGCTTTCCAGAAGTATACAGTTGGCACGTAGAAGAATGCTGAAGACTATGAGTGTAGGTATAGTGTGTGAGGTTAGAGTTTGTAGAACCGTGAATGCTAGGGAAGTTGTTCTTTACAAGTTTTTTTTTTTTTTTTTTTCAATAAAACATGGTACATCTTTGTTTTGGAAAGAGTTATAGTAGGAAAAAAACAAATGAATCAGATAAATAGATGTCCCATTTTTAAGTTGAAATTATCTCTAGTTAATCTGTTTTATGTATTTTCCTCTCCACCCTCACTTTTTTAGATTATTTTATTATTATGAATTAGGATTTTTACTTTTTCAATTTCTTATACTAGGGAGACAATTATATTTACACATGAGAGTCTGAGATACTGTGAAAGATATTGTGAGAAGAAACTGCTCAAAAGGAAAGAACAAATGGGATAGGGGAATAGAGAAAAGGAAGGAAATACAGAAGACAGCTAAGATAATTTTATACTGATTTCTATTAGTTCATTAAATGGAAGAATTAGTATTTATATTGTTGGATCAATTCTCTATGCCTATATCTGGTAATTTGAGCAATTACTTTAAAGATGACTATGCAGTATAACATTGTTAATGTCCTATTGTTTTGTTTTGCAATTCTGTATCAGATTTTTATTCTCTCAAAGTTTTTAAAAAATGAATTTGGTTGATTATAATCTAATAGTAGTTCTTTTTGTTTGTTTGTTTCAAACTCAGGACCTTGGGCTTGTCAGGAAGGCTCTTGTGGCACTGAGGTATATCCCCAGCCTATTAGTTCTTTTCTGTTCTGATCTGTTTCACAATCTACCAACATGTAGATTTGGTTTTGAAAAGTTTTAATTGTCTCTCTAATTATACTTTAGTAGTCAATAAATAATTTTGCATTTTCACTCTTCTCTTGGAGCATATTTGTTCTTACTATTTTTCTACTTCCTGTCTTTGTTTTCTGTTTTGCTTAGCCAGTCTTTTCAATATCCTTTATAATTTGTGTATTTTTCTCTACCCAAGGGCACTTTCTGTTTCCAAATGCAGGAAACATCTTCTTTATTCTTCCAGTTTCAGTGCACATCTTGTGTTTTCATGAAGAGTTATTTAGACTGCCCTTATATTGTATGTTTTCCCTCTTATTTGTTGGATAATGCTAGGTTGTTATATATATTGATAATTTATTCCTTTTTATTGCTTAACTGTATTCTGTCCTGTGACCTTAGCATACTCATTTAACTATGCAATTATTTGGGAGATATTTAGTTGTTTCTGTTTAGTAATCAGTTGTTGTTAAGGTATGTGTACAGATTTTGGTGTGAATTTAGGTTTTTATTCCCATAGGTAAAGTACCAGTAATGCAATAGCTTACATGTGTGCTTAGTTTTATAATAAGCTGTGAAATGGTACTATTGTGTATTCCCTCAAGCAGTGTTGAAAGACCCTAGTTTTCTTCTCCATTCTCACTAGCATTTGGTATTGACATTATGTTGTGTTTTAGCTATTTTGATATGTAGGTACAGCAGTACTCTCTTTGTGCTTTCATACTTTTCTCTTTGGTAAAATGTGTTTTTCAGGTCTGTTGCTCTTTTTATGATCATGTAGTTTTGAGAGTACTTTATACATTCTAGACATGATTCCTTTGTCAAATGTGTGGTTTGCAAATATTTTCACTCCTTTTCTATCTCCACAGAGTCTACATCCTGTTCCTGACCATCTCTCTTTAATATCACTTATGGAGAAAAAAAATTTAATTTTTTTTTTTTTAATTTTAGGGAAGGAACTACAGGGTGTTCAGGGTCTCAATACTAGATCAGACTCTGTTTACAGCCTCCCATGAGATGGGATTACAGGCACATGCTACCACGCCCAGTCTCAATTGCCTTCTCAGCACGCCCTGGGGGTACGACTGGCATGGCAGGACCAGGGTTCAAACCCCAGTACCTGCACCTGCTTGCAGGTGCTTTAATCCGCTGAGCTATTTGGCCAGCCCTAAAATTTTTAATTTTTATAAAATCTATTTTATGTTGAAAATATCTTGCTTTTATTGTCATGTTTTAGATCTTTTTAGGTAAGTTCGAGGGTTCAGTGATTTTTTTCATATTCTGTAAAAATGTTGTCTCTTTTTCATTTTATATTTAAACCAGTGGCCTAATTTGATTTTTCCCCAATTTAATTTTTGTGTAAGGTATGAAATTTGGGGGGAAGTTCATTTTTTTCACCAATTTATATTCATTTTTTCCAGCATCATTTGTAGCATAGACAGTATTGTAAGTTGGGTCTAACGAAGACAATTTTGAAGCCTCATTTTGAGGGAGCTGCCAGGCAGGTTGATACTCACAGCCACAATTCTGTTAAAATAAAGTTGCCATTGCTTCCTCTGGAAATTACATTTCTTTTCTTTTTTTTTTTCGGCAGAACTGGGGATTGAAGTTAGGCCCTTGAGCTTGCCAGGCAAGCGCTTATTCTACTGAGTCATCTCCCTGGCCCCTGGAACTTACAATTCTTATGAATGTGAGCTGCCATCCTTATGTTTATGGCCTGTCCAAGGCAGAGCAAATTGTAGATTCATGATTTAAAACAGTATCAAATTCTTTACTACAAAGCAGTAACTTCTTTTATCAAAACTTGATCTGGTTATTGTTCATTTTTTACTGGGTTCATGAGTTCTTCAAAAACTGATTTTCACACATTTGTTAGCTCAGGAGTTTGGGGAGTCATATAGCCATGGAGTATCCTACTCTGCCATTTTTGGTGCCTCTTCTCCAGCTTTCTTTTTTAAGGAATGTGTTATAAACTGATTTCACTTCAGAATAAAACCGGAATTCAAAAAAAAAAAATTAAGCTTGATTTTAACAATTAAGATTATGCGTTGTATACTTTGGAAATGAAATAGAGAATTTCTGTATTACTAAGTAAAGAATATGAGCCTCCTGAATTTTATCTACAATTATGTGATGACTTTTCTAGTACTGCTAGAATAGGAAGGCAACTGAGAACAATAATGGCAGAGTAGGATACTCTATGGCTATATGACTCCCCAAACTCCTGAGCTAACAAATGTGTGAAAATCAGTTTTTGAAGAACTCATGAACCCAGTAAAAAATGAACAATAACCAGATCAAGTTTTGATAAAAGAAGTTACTGCTTTGTAGTAAAGAATTTGATACTGTTTTAAATCATGAATCTACAATTTGCTCTGCCTTGGACAGGCCATAAACATAAGGATGGCAGCTCACATTCATAAGAATTGTAAGTTCCAGGGGCCAGGGAGATGACTCAGTAAAATAAGTGGATTGAGAAAATACCTTTTGTTTTTATGATTGCTTTTGGAGCCTTAAATTACATGACAATTACAATAACTAATTGTTAAAAGGGAAGAAGAAGAAAGTCTCACTGAAAATTTAGGGACTAAATATGAAAGTATATCCTTTCTTTTGGATTACTTTCTTCCCTTGTGTCTTCTCATCTTGCTCTCTTCCCCTTCTGTGTTAAATATTGAATAATTTGACACTGCTTGGCAATGCTAATGGTATAAGATAAACTCGAAAGTAGCATAGAAACATACGTAAATAAGTTACCACCATTAAACATTTCACTGAAATGTTTATTTTGTACATATTCACTAATAGTGATTATTGAGTAGGAGGCACCATGTTGGACTATTTTTCTTGGAGTGGCAGTGCCTTTTTGAACTTTGGGACAGGGCTTAGAAGAAAAGAATATTAGTTTACGTTTTTGGTGACTTCTCTATTTGAAACTTTTTTTTTTCTTTTTTCCCGTATTTTAGGAAAGGGTCTACAGGGTGTTCAGGATCTCACTACTAGATTGGACTCGTAGGGATCTGCCTGTGTACAGCTGCCCCAAAGCTGGGATTACAGGTGTGTGCCACCATGCCAGTCTCAGTTGCCTTCTCAGTGCACTCCAAGGGTGGGGTCGGCACAGCAGGCCTTGGGGTTGAACCCTGGCCTCTGAGCCTGCTTGCAGGCAGTTTAATCTGCTGAGCTATTTGGCCAGCCCTCTATTTGAAACTTTTAGATCTGCCTTTTTACTGGAATTTTACTTGACTCTATTTTTGTTTATGTATTTTTATTTTCTACTCTTTAAAAATTAGTACATATTGTTAATAAGATTAATAGATTTTGGTTCTACAATCTGAGGTGCAGGATCTCAGGATAAATCCTGAGGGGATTTCACCGACCTTATCAGACCCAAAAGCTACAAATCTTGTTGCATAGGTCCTGCTTTAACTTGGTCTTAACCATCCAGCAGAAAAGTATAAAAACGAAATAGAAGAAGTAAAGCCATGCTGTCATGTTGAGCTGTAGGGGACTCAGGTCAACAATTTCTGATGTTGCCAGTCAAGCGGAAGACCCAATACTATTTTGGGCTACTGGACTGTTTTAGAATATTTTGCTGAGTTTACACACCTATAATATTCAAATAACGGAACTTAACAAAAAAAGGGGATACAGATGAATGTCCGTTTTGTATCTGTGTATTCAAAGTGGTTAGGATAGATATATAGTTACATTCTCTTAGTGAATAGAGTGATTTGTTCTAATGGTGTTTGTAAACAGGATATTATGTCCGCATCTTGTACAGCAATTAACCACTAGGAAGAATGTATGCAATGTATTAATTATTGAAACTATCCTAGCGATTTGATTTGAAACTATCTCATTGCTATTTATCAATAAAATTATGGAAAAAAATAAAAGATTAATAGATTTCACTTTGGAAGTTTGTTACGTACATAACACATTTTATTCATTTCTACCTCATTATCCCTTTGGCATTGCTCTCCCTTAATAATCTTAACATTTTTTTGTGGGGGAGGCTTGAGTAAGTATTACATATATAACAAATATATATCCCATTACTCTCCTTTACAGTCTCTTCCTTATTTCTTTCCTTTTGTCTACTAATAATTATGTTTCTACTTTTTGGTCATCCTTTTCAGATTTCATATATTAGGGAATGCTAATGGTATAAGATAAACTGAAATAAATCAGACTCAGTTAACGTAACTGAGTCTGATTTTGTTCTGCATAATGATCTCCAGATCCATCCATTTTTTTTCCAGTGACAAAATTTCATTCTTTTTGTGGCTGAATAGTACTCCAGTATATATGCTTATACACCACATTTGCTTTAAGAATCCATCTGTTAGTGGGTACCTATGCTGATTGTAAATCTTGGCTATTGTACATTGTGGTAAAAAAAAAATATAGGTAAGTAGATATCCCAAGATATGCTAACTTTAGTTCCTTTGGAATATGCAAGGAAATAGGACTATCCATAGAACATGATTTCCATAGAATCTGTACTAATTTACATTCCCACCAGCATATTATGGTTTCTTTCTTGCATCCTTGCCAGAATTAATCATTGTTTTGAATGGTTAATGTTAGCCATTCTGACTGGAGTGAGATAGAATTTGAAAGTTTTAATTTTCATTAAATGGCTAAAGTCAGTGAACTTTTTTTATATGTTTAGTGGCCTTTTTTACAATTTCTTTTGAGAAGTGGCTTTTTCAATTTTGTACATTTATGTACTATTTACTTTTTTTGGTGCTAAGTTCTTTGAGTTCTTTAATATTCTAAATACTAATTTTCTGTCAGAAGACTAACTGGTGAAAATTTTACTGTTTATAGTGTTTCCTCACTGTGTTGTTTCCTATACAGATTTTTAAAAATTGGCTGATTTGTGCTACTTAGAATCCTTTTCAAAAAGTTCTTGTTTGTACTTAAGATTTAAGTTTTTCTTATGTTTTCTTTTAACTGTTTCAAAGTTTTCTAGGTCTTATACCTAAATCTTTCATCCATTTCTAATTGATTTCTGTACAGGTGAGAAGGAGGAATCTAGTTTCAGGCTTCCACAAGTAGATACACAGTTTTCCTAGCGCTGTATTTTACAAAGACTTTCTTTTCTTCAACATAAATTTTTGGCTCATTTTGTCCAGCAGTGAATGACTATAGTTGTATGAGTTGGTTTCTGTATTGTCTGTTCTTTTCTTTGATTAATATGTCTGTTTTTATACCTATACTGTGCTGTTTTTCTTACTCTGGTTTTGTAGTGGATTTTTCAATTGGGTCTTGTGATGCCTTCAGCCTTGCTCTTACTACTTCAGATTACTTTTGGATATTCTGGGTCTTTTATGTTTCAGTATAAATTTCAATATTTTTCTAGTTATGTGAAGAATGTAATTGGTATTTTGATTGGCATTGCATTGAATCTGTGTACTACTTTTGGTGTCATGACCATTTAAACAATATTGATTCTGTCAACCCATGAATATGTAAGTGTATCCATCTTTTAGCATTTTCTTCAGTTTCTTTTGTGTTTTGATTTTTTTTTTTCCATTTTTCACATATTTGGTATAGGGTCTTACTACCAGGCTCAGAGTTGTAGTGATTCTCCTGTTTTCAGCCTCCCCAGCACTGGGATTATAGGGCGTATGTCGCTCCACCCGGATTTAGTTGCCAGCTCACTGTGCGTTTGCAGCGAGGCAGTTTGTGGGACTGGGGCTGAAATTTTCAGTGTAGAGATCTTTCATTTTCTTCAGTAGCTTGATCTGTAGGTGTATTTTTTTGAAGCTACTATGAATGGAATTATTTTCCTTCTTTTTTTTTCATTATTGCTATATAGAAAAGACCCTGACTTTTTCATGTTGCTTTTTATATCTAGCTAGTGTGCTAAATTTGTTTATCAATATTAAGTCTCTTGATAGTTTCCTTACATCTTCTAAGTATTGGATTATATAATCTGTGAACAAAGGTAATTTGACTTTCTTCTTGTTACTTGTATTACTTTTATTGCTTTTTCCTGCTTAATTGCTACTGCTAAAATTTCAAGAACTATATTGAATAGGAATGTGAAGAGTAGATATCCTTACCTTGATAGTGAATTAGAGGAAATGCTTTCAGTTTTTCCAGATTCATAATGGTATGGCTGTGGATTTGTCATTTGTTATTTACCCTCTATTATACTGAGGTATGATTCTTCACTGCTTTGTTTTTTTCAGGGCTTTTATCATGAAGGAATGTTGAATTTTGCCCAACCCTTTTCTATACCAGTTGAGATGATCATGTGAATTTCATGTTTGATTTTGCTTATGGCTGTTAGGACATTTATTGATTAATATATGATGAACTAACTTTGTACCTTTTGAAGTAAGCCAGCTTGATCATAGTATATATTTATAATGTATATTGGATTTAATTTGCAAGTTTTTTATTAAAGAGTATTGCATGTATGTTCATCAAGTATATTGGTGTGTAGTATTCTTTTCTGTTTTGTTCTTACCCAATTTTGGTATAGGGGTGATGTACCATCGTAACTTGAGAATGAGTTTGGAAGCTTTCCTTCTACCTCTATTTTATTTAGGTTTATTTTATTTTAATTTGAAGACTGAAAACAGAAGCAAAAACAAATAGAAAAATGACGGAAAGAGTGTAACATACAACAATACATGTTACAGATTTTCAAAACAAGGATAGCTAATTAACAATGGTTGCTATATTATCTATTTTTTCACTTTAATGAGAAAAAAGATAAAATAACAGATACAGTTTCAAGACAGGTTAGTATGACAGTTACAATAATTAATACATTGCATATTGTTGTCCTCCTACTAGTTATTCAAAGGACAAGATGGAGACATGATATCTTGTCTAAACAATATTAGTACAAATCTGTCTTCTCAATGAACTAAGAAAAAGTAGCTGTATATCTACCGTAACTATCTTGTATATACATACATTTTTCACAAACACACACACACACACACACACACACACACACACACACACAAATGGTCCTTTATTTATATCCCCCTTTTTGTTTTGTTTTGTCAGAGATGGATGTTCCATTGTTGTTAGAGAAGCTGTATTTGGAGAAGTCTTTAAGGGCTTTTTCATACTTGATGCCAGTCGAAAGATTGTAGGTACTCGAATTCAGCAAAATAAATATAGCCCAATAGTCCATATTGTGGGTTATCGACGCAACTGGCAATTGCCTGAAGTTGTTGATGTGAGCCTTTTGTAGCTAAGCATATTAATATAGATTTACTTTTATGTCTCGTGGTTACACTTTTCTGCTGGATGGTTAAGACCAAGTTAAAGCAAGACCTATATAACTCAAAATGTAACTTTTGCTGTCTGACAAGGTCAGTCAAATCCCTTCAGGATTTACACCGGAACAATGTACAGCATCTTACGGGTCTCTTGTCAGTGTCAGCCCTCTGGATGAGTCACAGCCCTTGCTTGACCAATTTCCTCTCTGTGAAAGCCTGAGAGAATTTTTCTCCCTAGGTGACTCTCCTTAGGCACACTGTACATTATTGATCACTTTCCTTTGTGGCCCCATAATCTCCTTAATCATAAAATTTGGGACACCACAGAGTTACAGGATGTCACAGCAGAGGTTCTCTTATGTCCTGAAACCTCACTAACCTTGGAGGTCTAGGGCCACAATATTGGATACCCTGTAGCCCTTCTTTTTATCTAATTTTTGGTCTGCAAACTTTAATTGTTAACTATCCAGAAGCTTAATGATACTATTATTTAGTTGTTAACCTTCCAGAAGCTTAATGATATTATTGCCCTGTAACAGAGGCAGTTGGGCTTAACATCACTGTTTATCACACACCTTAGATATAACATGGAATTGCTATTTTGGAACAACCATAGGTATTCTAAACTTTATATCCCTACATAATGTTGAAAAAAACCATAATTATACATTTTTACACAAATTTAGAAATCAAACCATATACAACATTGTAGCAGGACAGTCCTGTGACATTTTTATTTTTGTCTCATGTTTTATTACCTTTTTTTTTTTTTTTACAAATGTTTACTTTAAAGAGATTATAGCAATAATTGATATGACATTAGAAGCAGTATGCATTTAGAACACAAAATGATGGATATTTCAAGCATGTTTTTAGTATTAACATTGCTATCCTCAGTGCAGTTGCTCAGTTCTCAGATATCAGCATAGATACGTTAGTCAGGGTGGGAAATCTACCCATTAAATGCTATTTTCAGGCACCTGATGGAGATTCTTAGGATTGTTGTCTTAACCAGGGATGTGTTTTGGTGATAGCATCCTTTTCATTTCTTTTGTTTTATTACTTTTTAAAATGTATTTAGTACAGGGTCTATAGCGTCTCATTACGTACATCGGACTCATAGTGATTCTCCTGTTTTCAGCTTCCCAAGTGCTGGGATTACAGATGTATGCCACCATGCCCAGTCTCAATCGCCCTCTCAGCACATCCTGGGGGCAGGGCCAGCATGGCACACCAGGAATTGAACCCTGCTCCTGTGCTCTACCTAAGCAGGCACTTTAGTTTGCTGAGCTATCTGGCTGGCTGCATCCTTTTTCTTTCTAATTGTGATTTGGGTGTTTTCCCTTTTTCTTTTGGTTAGTTTGCCTATAGCTTTATCAGTTTTACCTTTTCAAAGATTTAAGTCTTTGTTTCATCTCTGTGTATTTTTTTTTTTATTAGCAGATTATACTTATTGAGAGAAAGAAAGAAAGCTCCGAGAGAGGGACAGGAGGGGGGCCTGAGTGGGTTGTCCTCCATGAGTATTGTTCTTTTAGTCTCTATTGCACTAATTTTATACGTGGAATTTATTATTTATTTTGTCTTGGTTTGGTTTCAGTTTGGTCTTTCTTTTGCCTAATTGAAATGCATCATTAGATTATGTATTTGAAATTGTTCTGACTTTTTGATACAGACATGCTTACCTACTTTTCTTTTAGAACTGCCTTTGCTCTATCTGAGAGATTCTGGTATATTTTGCTTGTATTTTCATAGTACCATGGGAATTTTAAAATTTCGTTCCATATTTCTTCAAAGGCTGATTGTTTAAATGAATTGTTCAATATCCATATATTTCTATAATTTCTCTGGTGTCTTGTTCATTTTTAGTTTCATTCCATCATGATCTGATAAAATACAAAGAATAATCATTTTTTAAAAATATTTGTTAAGTCTTAATTTGTGGTCTAAGATATATGTAAAAAGAATTTTCTGTAAGCTGTTGAGAAGGTGTGCTTTATATAGTTGTTAGATGGAACATTCTATAGACATAAGTTAAGTCCCATTTCATCTGTCTTGGTGTAGTCTAGCTCTGACATTTTCATATTGATTTTCAGTTTGGATGGACCTCTATGTTGGTAAGAGTGGAGAATGGAAGTTGGTCATTATTATTGTTATAGGATCTTTTTGTCCTTTTACGTTAAGTAGTGTTTTTCTCATGAAGTTCGGGTGTACTCATGTATCTTCTTAAAGGATTATTTTTCTTTTTACAAATATATTGTGACCTTGTATCATATAACTAGTTTTGTATTGAAGTCTGTTTTGTCAGATATAAATATAGCTACCCCTGCCTTTTGAGGGGTTTATTTTCATGGAATATATTTTTTTATCCTTTTACTTTGAGGTTTTGTACATCTTTCCTAAGAGGTATATCCCTTGCAAACTGCAGACTTGGATCTTGTTTTTTAATCCTATTAGCAAGTCTATGTCTTTTAATTAGCAAAGTAAGACAATTGATATTCAGAGTTTTTATAGAAAGTTATATACTAACTACTGTAATTTTGTTGCTTTTCTAATGTTTCTTTCTTAGCTCTCAGTAGTTTATCTACTCTTCTTCTGTTCTGTTCCTTTTAAGTCTTTTCTGTAATCTGTTCCTGAATTTCTTTAGTTTATGCTAATCTTCAAAGATTTAGTTTCTCCTTCATTTTTTGAAAGATAGTTTTGCTGGATATAGTATTCTAGAGTGGCAGTTATTGCCAGGTAGTCTGGAGTTATGCTGATGGCTTTGCCTTTGTAAGTGACTTAGTGTTTCTGCCTTATTATTTTCATTATTCTTTCTTTGTTCTATGCTCTTATCATTTTAACTACAATATGACATGGTAAGGTTCTCTTCCAGCTATGAATTCTTGGGGTTCTAAATGCCTTCTGTTCCTGGATGTCTCTGTCTTTCCCAAGATTTGGAAAATTTTCTGTTGTTTCGACAAATAGACTTTTTTTTTTTTTTTTTTTTTTTTTTTTTAACGCTGTTAGTCTGAACCTTGTAACCTCTCTATACCTAAAATTCATTGTTTGTTTTAGTTTTGTCTTAGGAATCTTGTTATGTTTTGTTTACAATTTGTGTTTTTTATTTTCTTTCTTGTTTGTGTTGGTAATAGTTCCTCAACCTGTCTTCAGGCCCTGAAATTCTATCATCTATACATTACTATCTGTTAGTGTAACTTTCCATTGAGCTTTTCATTTATATTGTTCTTATCACTTCTAGGATTTCTGTTTGGTCCTTCTTTAGAATTTTCTCTTTTGAATCAGTCTTTTATAGTTTACTTTATCCTGATTCATTCAGCTATTTATTTGTATTTTTGAAGTCATTAACCACTTTATAAATCAGTTGTTTTTAATTCCTTGGCATTTTGTTCACTTTGATATGTTTACATTTGGTTAGTGATAAATATGGAAATTTATAAGAGTTGTAATGCCTTGGTTTTTCATACTTTGCTTTTTTTGTATATTGAGATTTACTCATCTGTTGGAATGGATCAATCTTCCACTTTTACTCAAGGGTCTTCTTAGTGTCCATGTTCTTTGGAGATCTTGATTGTCATCATTACTCAGAAGGAAATGAACCTCAGGGCTGGGGAGATAGCTTGGTGGTCTAAGTGCCTGCCTGGCAAGTACAAGGACCTGGGTTCCGTCCCTGATACCACATGCTGTACTGGCCCTGCTTTGAGCTAGTCACCAAAACTGGTCATGGTGGTACATGCCTGTAACCCTATCTCTGGCAAGGCTGAGACAGGAGGATTACTATAAGTCCAAGCTGCATAACAAGACCCTATACCAATAAATAAATAAATAAATGAATGATTGAAAGAAAGAAAATGAATCTCAATAATGATGGAAAGATGTTATATTGTCATATAGAAAAAGCCAATTAAAACCAACCAGTATTAGCTTGTTAAATGTGGAAATTAATAATAAAAAATATACTGAAAGGCAAACTGGATATTGACTTATTATAAAAACCAGAGAACAACTATATCCTCCTAATAACAGAGAAGAGCTGAGCAATAATAGAGACATAAAGGTAAACCAGATATTGGAATAGAGTAATGATCTATTAAAAGCAGCAACTCTATCAATAATAGTACAAATGATCAAAAATAACATTAAACAGATAAGCATTAATGAAAATTAATAATAATTAAAGGCAGTGGGTAAAAGAAAATGGATGAAATAAAATTTGGAAAGAGAAGGATAATAAGGAGGATAGGAAAGTAAGAAAAAGTTTCTGATTAAGGAATAAAAACTTGAATTAAGGATAAGAAATAAGAAAACAAATGAAGAAGGACAGAGAAAGCAAAGGAAAAAGCCCACAACACAAACACAAACCAAGAAAAGAGAAACAAGCCCCACAAATTTTCCCACAGTGAAGTATTTAGTGGTTAGTTTTTTCAGGGCCTGTACAATTGGAATCCCCCAGATATGGTGGAGGGAAAGTCACAACTGGGGCATGTTTTGTTTCCACACCCACTTTTTATTGTGTGAATGCTGAGTCCTTTCTGACCTTTTCCAAGGTCAGTTTCAGTCAGTGGTATGTTTGCTTCAGGCGTCTATTCCTCTTAGGGGCTTTTAAAGTTTGCTATCCCCCCCTTTTTTTTTCTTGCCAATGCTGCCTTCCAGTAACTTTGTGACCTGTGGGCTCATAGGCTTGTAAAATGTTCTACTTGCTCCAGATTATTCTCCATCTGCAAGCTCAGCAATATGGCAACCATCCAAGCTGAGATGCATTGCTGATCATGTTGTTGCTTATGGAAAGCAGACTGACCACTGAGTTCTGTGCTGAAAGTAGACAATAAAATAGGAGCCCAGTATTCCACTGGATTAAAACCTCATGTTTTTAGATCCAGTCTTAGAAAACCACAAGTGTCTGACCTGTTTTTTCCCCAGAGAAGGCTGGGCCTGCTGTGTATCCCACAGTCTGAGCTCTTTGGTGCTTCAACTTCTCTAGGGCCTGTCACATGCTCTCCCTCTCTGTGACTGTCTCTTCTGCCTGTCTTCCACAGTCACTGGCCTCAAATATCCTGGAGTTTGGGTGCTCTGTGTCTTTTGATTCTTGCATTAGTGTAGTCTTAAACAGTATACCCCTTTCTCAAAATGACTCCTTTTTACACCACTTTTAAAGATCACAGATGATATAGTGAATGTCTTCTCCAAAATAAGGCTGTTGTGGAGGGAGTCACTTTCAGAGTAACACTCTACACTGTATTTGCTAATTGTAGATTTTTCCTGTTCCCTTGCCTGTCCCATTGTTTATCACTAAGGTTACACTGTCTTTGTTTATCTTAGGGTTTTGGAGACATATTTCCTGCCCTGGGAGCCAGGATTAGCATTCCAGATCTGAAGAGATAAATTTTTTTCTTTTCTTTTCTTTTTTTTTTTTTTTTTTTTTTTTTTTTTTTTTTTTTTTTTTTTTTGTATTATGTTTCTCTGTAATTTTTATTTTTCTTTTAGCTCTTTTTAAAATTTTATTTTACATTTATATAGTAGTACATTTTTATAATACTGTTTGTATTTATTGTGGAGTTCGTACATATGTACCTAATACATCTGAATTCTTTTTCATTCCCTTCCTCTCCCATTCTTCACTGTTACCTCCAACTCTTATTCCCTTTTCTATTTCAGCCTACAACTACCATTTCTTCTTCTTCTTCTTCTTTTTTCCACTTTTTTTCCCTTCCCTTCTGCCTTCTTCCATCTCTTGTTCCCCTTACCATGTGAAAAAGATCTCCATACTTCTTGTCTTTTATTTTGTGCTTTATGTTTTGGGTTTCTGATGCAAGAGAAACTACATGATATTTAATCTTGTGTGTCTGATTTACTCTTGAAGACAGGCATAGGCAAGGATTTTCTGAACAGAACTACAGTGTCACAAGAAATCATACTGAGAGTCAACAAATGGAATTATATCAAATTAAAAAACAGTTGACTTGGAAAAACTCCTCTTAAGGAAGAAAAGTATCATCATATATCAGTGACTCCAACGGCTCAGAAAAGTGCAGCTGGGCAGTAGTTTAAGGTGAATGACTCCAAGGGAAACAGGTACTCAGTACTGCTATGTATCAGATCTACAAACCGGTAGTTCAGCAGTAACAAGGCCCCAATCTCATAGAGTTTACTGTCTAGTGTAGGAAGCTCACAAATGAATTAAAGGGAGAATCAGAATGGCAGACAAGAAGCCAAAAGCAATCATAGCTTCTCTGAGACCTGAAAAAAAGAACCTAAGAAACTATATTTAGGGAAGAAAAGTGAAGAGAAGAGCTACAGGAATTAAGAAAGAGCCAACTTTATGTCACTTAACATTGTAGTCTCAATGTCTTCCATTTACCTATGAATGCCTCAAACTTTTTTCTCTTTATGGCAGAGTACTCCATTGTATATAAAATTCACATATTCTTTAGCCTTTCATCTACTGAGGGCATATAGGCTATTTCTACAATGTAACTGTTAAAAACTGTGTGTAATAGGTATCATGTATCACTGTAATATGCTGACTTTTACTCATTTGCAAAGATATATACAAAGAGAACAGCTGGGTCAAATGGAATTTGTAGTTGTAGTTTTTTGAGGAATCTTCATGTTGATCTCCATCGCAAGACATTTTTACATTTACACTAACAAATGTAAAAGGGCTCCTTTTTCCTCACAGCCTCATGAGCATTTGTTATTGTTTGGTGTCTTAAAGATAGCCATTCTTTCTGGAGTCCATCAAATATATTCTAATACATTAGTTAATTTTGTACCGTATAGTTTATTACTTTTGCACATCTCATTTCTTACCCCAAAAATCTTTTTTTATTTTACTCTTTCCAGAGATAGTATAAACATTGTATCTTTGTGGTGAAGTCTATTTCTCTGCCTTCACAGCAAAGTATATTTTCTTTTCTTTCTTTTTAAAATTCATTTTAATGAGAAAAAAGATAAAATAGCAATGAAACAGTTTCAAAACAGGTTAGGAGGACAGTCACAATATTAATACATTGCATATTGTTGTCTTCATAGTAATTATTCAGAGGACAAGATGCAAACATGATACCTTGTCTAAACAATATTAGTATAAACTTTTCTTCTCAATGAACTAAGAGAAAATAGCTGTATATCTGTCCTATCTTGTGTATACATATCATGTCACTATGATATGATGTTTTCAGTTCTTTTGGGACAATTCCAGAAGGATAACTAGATTGAATAGGATTTCCAGTCCTAGTTTTTTGAGGAGTCTCCACATTGATTTCCATAATAGTTGCACCAGTCTACATTCCCACGAGCAGTGGAGAAGGGTTTCTTTTCCCCTGCAGTCTCTCCAACATTTGTTGTTGGTTGATTTCTTTATGACAGCCATTCATTCTGGGGTGAGATCATATCTCAGTGTTGTTTTAATTTGCATTTTGCAAATAGCTAGTGATGTGGAACATTTTTTCATGTACTTATTTGCCTCATATATCTTCCTTTGAAAAGTGCTTTCATCTCAGATGGCCATTTTTTAAATTTGGGGGCCCTAATGTGTTTTAGTTCTTCATAAATTCTAAATAGGAGGCCTTTGTCTGAGTGCTTATTAGTTAAGATTTTCTCCTAATTTATGGGTTGACTTTTCACTCTGTTAATAATTTCTGATGGGGGGCTGGAGAGATGGCTCAGTGGTCTAAAGCACCTACTTGGAACAAGCTTGGCAAAGCACAGGGACCGCGGTTCAATCC
>NW_004524614.1:13476579-13479747 GCF_000260255.1 Octodon degus
CACACACACACACACACACACTAAATGTTAAAATAAAAAAAAATTAAAAAAAAAAATAAGTTCTGGTGGAACCGGGGATTGAACTCAGGCCCTTGTGCTTGCCAGGGAAGAGCTTATTCTACTGAGCAATCTCCCCAGGCCCCGGTAATTTCTTTTGATGGGCAGAAACTTCTCAGTAAGAGGAGGTCCCACTTGTTAATTTTTTCAAGTATCTCTCATGCCGTTTGATTTTTTTTTTTTTTTTTTTGTATTTTAGCTACTAGATCAGACTCATAGTGATCCGCCTGTTTACAGCTTCCCAAGAGTTGGGATTACAGGTGTGTGCCACCATGCCCAGTCTTAATTGCCCTCTCAGTATGCCTCTGTGGGCGGGGCTGGCACAGCAGGCCCTGGACCAAATCCCCGCCCCCTGTGCCTTTTTCCAGGCGCTTTAATCTACTGAGCTGTTTGGCCGGCCCTGGATTTTCTGTTAATGAAATTTTTGCCTACCCCTATGTCTTCAAGATGTCCTCTCACTTTCTCTTCCAGGAGATTTAGTGTTTCTGTTTTAATGTTTAGATCTTTAATCCATTTTACCTTTAGTTTAGTGCATAGTGGTAGACCTGGGTCAAGTTTTATTTTTCGGCATGGAGATAGCCAGTTTTTGTAGAACCATTTGTTAAAGAGGCTATCTTTCTTCCAGTAAACATGTTTGGCCCCTTTGTTGAAGATAAGATGGCTGAATGTGTTGGTAGTTGCATCCGTATCTTCTAATCTATTGCAATGATCCCAGGTCTACTTTTGTTGCCCAGGATTGCCTGTATTATTCTAGGTTTTTTTCTGATTTCAGATATATTTTAGGAATGATTTTTCTAGTTCTGCAAGATATGTTGATGGTATTTTGATAGGGTTTGCATTAAATCTGTATAACAATTTTGGGAGTGTGGCCATCTTCACAATGTTGGTTCTTCCTATCCAGGAACATGGAATATCTTTCCATTTTCTGAAGTCCTCTACAATCTCTTTTTTCAGAGTACTATAATTTTCATTGACTAGATCTTTTACTTTTTTAGTTAGATTAATTCCAAGGTATTTCATTTTCCTTGGTATTGTTTCAGTGATAAATTGTATCTGGGTCCTTGTGATTGCCAGTCAGGTGTTTACACCACTGAGCTATCTCCCTTGTCCTAAATGAGTTTAAATGGATCCCCTAATAATATCTTATAGAGTACACAAGCCACAATAAATTTGTAGTTAATATTTGGAAACAGTACAACTTAAATTGATTAAACTTCATGATATTTTGGAAGTATTGGAAGAGATGCGTACAGTTTTTAGCTCAAAGCTGAAGTTGTTAGAGAAATAATAAGTGTAAATCTTAATTGCTGTGTGTCTGTCATTGTTCTTAAGTACTTAGAAGCTCGTTATTTCATTTAACTGTCACAACAATCCTGTTAGGAACTTGATTCATATTTTTTAGATAGAGTAACTAATGGCTATAGGTAATAGAGCTAGTGTGTTGTATAGCTGGAATCTGAATCCAGAGCCAGTGCCTTAACCACTGTTGTAGCTGTTCTCAGCAATAAAGTAGAAATAGTTGAACTTGATGTTATTTCAGAAACAAAAGTTAAATTAAGTGAGTCAGAAAGAATAAGTCAGTGCAAGGTCTGAATTTAGCAGGGGGGCTGTTTGCTTATAAGATTCAACTTCGCATCTGTTAAAAGAAAAAAATATATATACAGAGTATAATAGTTCCTACTTAGGGAAAAGTAAGTTTAGAAGACATTTTTTTGTTAGCACATGTACATAGCACATATTATTTATATTCCTTGTAGGAAGTTGGTAAATGTACATAACACATTTTAATTTTTTAAAATCCCCTTTGCCTTCTCCTTCCTTTCTCTCCTGTCCACCTATTTCTTGATTCCTTTGCTTTTTTGTTTTATTTTGCTTTGTTTTGTACATGTTTGCAGCACATAATATGTACATTCCTTGTGTGAAATTGGCATGTCTACATCACACATCCCAATTCCTATTTTCATTTTTTTATTTCTTCATTCCCTCGTCCCTGACTTATCTCTTGGTTCTCTTCTTTGAAAAAAATCTGTCTCCTTATTTCCTATTAACTTTTATTTTCTTCTTTATATTAACTTTGATTTCTCACATAAGAGATATCATGTGATATTTAAGCTTTGTCTTCTTTATTTCACAACATTATGATCTGAGGGTGCATCCATTTTCATACACATTGATTCACATTTATCTTTATGGAAGAGTAGAGTTTCATTGTGTTCTTTTTTTTTTGGGGGGGGGTACTGGGGATTGAACTCAGGCCCTTGTGCTTGCCAGGGAAGCACTTATTCCACTGAGCCATCTCCCAGGCCCCTCATTGTGTTCTTAAATGATATTTTATTGTTGGTATGGACTTTTGTGAAGACAGACTTCTTGCTTTTTGATCTTGGGTCCTTTGCCTCTTTGACTTTTTAAAAAATATGTACACTTTCTTATCTGTGATTCATTATTTGTAAAATGAAGGCAATAATAGCTTCTTAGTAGATATAAGAACTTATAGCCATAGTATTTGTCATCAGAGTTGAAGGGGTTATATTGTTATTTCTGATTTTATTTATATCATACTATATAGTTGCATATCCATATTTATGTTCCATTCATTTTTTTGACAATAAATGAATTCTAATTCTCAATCCAAATTTTATACATTGTGTGTTCCATATCTTGTTTTACCTTTGCTCCCTCCTTCCCAACTCATATTTTATGTTATTTATGCTTTATATTACCTTTAAGCCACCTGTTTTGGAATAAGGTAGGTTATATGTACATAAAGTATATCTTTGTTCCTGAAATTTAGTACTGTTAGTGTATGGACTTTTTTTTCTACTAATGCATTTGAGTTCTTAGATCAGTAACATCTAGACATTAACAAATGCAATCAATGTTTTTTGAATAAACTAATGACTGAATATCTTCAAGTATATCAGATTATCATTAAATGGTTATTAATTTCTTACTAAATCTTTCGTTCTCTAAACTAAAAGAATATCTAGTTTCTTATTGTTCCTTATAAATGTTCTTTAGGGAGCTAGGAGATGGCTCAGTAGGATAAGCGCTTCCCTGGGAAGCACGAGGGTCTGAGTTCAATCCCCGGTTCTACCGAAGAAAAATAAATAA
>NW_004524614.1:13479847-13511426 GCF_000260255.1 Octodon degus
AAAAAGTCTCACAAAAATAAAAATAAAAGTTCTTTAGGCTTGATATTTTAATTCATGTGATTTGATCTACATAAAGTACATGTTTATCAGTATAAGTATTTTATTCTCTGTGTATTTGTTAACAACAGTGACTTCCAACTCAGTGACATAATGTTGCAAATCATAGATGTTGGTGTTACAAATACTTTCTTAAGTGAATTCACCATTTTGCTTTTAAAAAACTTGAAGACTACATAATTCTTTTCAATTTAGTGTTGAACATTCACTCTGTCATTTTGCATTTATTGTATGTCATGCTAGTATGAGTTTCATGTTTCCTTCTATATATGATTAGATACAGCTTTTTTCATGTAATATCTTTTTGTAGTCTTTATTTCTAATAATATTAAAAAAAGAAAATGAACTTTGTTTTAAAATTTATCCTAAAATGAACTCTATATTTTTTATTAATTATCATATTTAAAGATCATACCTTATAGGAATATATTCTGAATCCCACTCAGTAATCATGTGCTGTAGTTCACTCTATTCTTTTATATTTAAAATAACTTTTTGTCATATGCATGTGCAAACATCATATTGTCTCCCTAGTGTAAGAACCTAAAAGAGTAAATAAAATCTGAAAGGTACAATAGGTACTGTGAAAAGGGAATGAGTTTGCTCAAAGGGAAGGAATTACTGAGATACAGAAAAGGACAAGGAAGGTAGTGGTGGAAAGAGATATATCTGTGTATGTGTGCAGGATGACTTGGATAATTGTATTGCAAATTTGTGCTGGTCTATGAAAAGGAGCAGTTAATGCTTAATTTTTTTTCTTTCACTTTTCTTCCTCTTTCTGTCTTTTTAATTTCTTAAAACTTTTTTTTCTTCTTCCAATTTTGTGTGCATATATCTGGTAATATGAACAACTAAGTTTTAAGACAAGACTATGCAGTATGACGTATACTGTTTAATTCATATTATTTTGTTTAGTGAAATTCTGTATCATTTCTAAATTTCTTTAGAAATTGTGTATTCTTTTTTTGTCTCCCTTCTTTATGTATGCAGTACAGGGTCTACAGGGTCTCACTATGTACATAGGACTTGTAGTGATTCTCCTGTTTTCAGCCTCCCAAACGCTGGGATTACAGGTGTGCACCACCATGCCCAGTCTCAATGGCCTCAGCACGCCCCAGGGTGGGGTTGGCAAGGTGGGCCAGGGATCGAACCCTGGAACCTGTGCTCTGCCTAAGCAGGTGCTTTAGTCTGCTGAGGTATCTGGCCTGCCCAATATTTTGTATTCCCTTTAAAAATTAAAAAGAAATAAAATTACTTTTTTCTATGTTTCTGGAAATTAGATTTCTCTTTGTTAGTTTTATTTCTTATATCTACAACTCTTAAATTATGGTTCAAGATTACTTTTACATCAGATATAAAGTATTTTAGGGTACCTATTCTTACCTTGCTAATTTTTTGGTATTATTTTATTGTTATGATACCTAACTTCCTCCTTTGCAGCTGTTGATTGTTTCTTTGTCATTGTTTCAGCTTGTTGGTGGAGAATTTGATTTGGAGATGAACTTTATTATCCAGGATGCTGAGAGTATAACATGTATGACAGAGCTTTTGGAGCACTGTGATGTAACATGTCAAGCAGAAATATGGAGCATGTTTACAGCCATTCTACGAAAAAGTGTTCGGAATTTACAGACTAGCACAGAAGTTGGGCTAATTGAGCAAGTGTTGCTGAAAATGAGTGCTGTAGATGACATGATAGCAGGTATGAGGCCATGACTGTCTGACAGAAAAGTATAATTTGAATATTTATGAAATTTAATGTATTTGTCTAAATACTGTTGGTAATATTGATTTGTTAAAATTACCTTGGTATAAAATAGATACGTAGAAATGTTAGGAAAATTTGCCTTCTATGTTAATGGTAAGCATGAAGAATGGAAAAAGACAAACAGAATTACTGTATTAGGTAAATACAATTCCTAATTTTGTTTTTCTAAGTTTTAGAAAAAGTCTTAGTATTCTGGAGTAAGTACTATGAAACTGGTAAAAACTAATTTTTTTATGCAGTACATAATTACACCTTTATAGAATTAAAATACAACAATACCTATTTCAGTTTTGAATTATAAGTGAGGTCTTTACCAAATTATACCAGTTAGAAGCTCATCAATTTGGCATGTGTAGAACTTTGAAAAATGGCAGGAGACACTAAAAGCCTTAGAATCAGTATAGTTTTTCTTTTGGAAGTGATTACTTACTTTGATTTTGGGATTGACAGAGAAAGTTTCTATATCAAAATAACTACATACATTGTGGAATAGGATATGAAATTTGCACAAACTTTTAGTTAAAATTATTGTTTTGCTTATTATAGGTTAAACAGTGATTTTATGATGTATCTCCATCAACCATTTACTTCCCAGTCATGCTAATTGATGCACTTTAGTAGAAATGTTTTAAATAATGGTCTTAGAGTAGCAGTTATTTCAGAAAATAAGTTTAAATTTTAAACTATTGATTTTCTAAACCCTGGCTCTTCTGCGTAAGTGTTTTCTTATAGAAAAGTATTTTCGAACTCCCAAAAGTTGCTTATCTGGTTTTTCACAATATTATATATGATCTTTAAAAGTAGTTTAGATAACAGAGAATGCTTTTTAGATTTTTCACTTAGATAAATTAATTTTAGGGCCGACCAGATAGCTCAGTGGACTAAAGTGCCTGCTCAGGCAGGCATAGCAACCAGGTTAGCAACAGTGTGCCATGCCAGCCCCCTTCCAGGGAGCACTGAGACAGTGATTGAGACTGGGCGTGGTGGTACAGGCCTATAATCCCTGTGCTTGGGAGGCTGAAAACAGGAGGATCACTAGGAGTCTGATCTGAATAGTGAGACCTTGTAGACCCTATACTAAAATCCCCCCCCAAAAGATATTAATTTTAATGTTTTGGAACAAAACATGTAAGAGAATGAAATAAACAATGGGTTAAATAATGATTTTTAAATTTTAAAATACTTTTTAATTATTTAAAATAATTTCTAATTGGTTTTCAAAGTAGCACATATATCTGTTAACATTCTCTGTATTGGTCATAAATGACTACTTTGATGATAAAGAAGATTCAGATTTAAATTTCTTAAAATATCTTTAGAGTTATTTAACAGGTATTTATTTGTAGGAAATTTTATGCATATATGCTTTATTGAGTATCTTATGATCTTTCAATCCTTATGTGTGGCTTATGATGTTAAGTTTTGTTTTATAAATAAATTCAGTGCTGCATAACAGTTTAGCAAAAGACCCAGAATTGCATGCATAGTAATTTACATAAATTATATTCATCAGTGTTGCAATGTGAAGTAAAAGTGAGGACAGTACCTCAGAAGTGTATTCTTGGTTTATTGTATTACATGAAGCTCTTTAATTCTCTTATTCTTTCTTTTCAATAGTAATAATACTGATAACACAAATATTCACTTTGTTATTTTAAATATTTTCTTACAAAAGAGCCTGATGATAGAAGGATGTAAGAAAGTGTAATAAATGTCAGAAAGAATGTATATTTCACTATTTTAGAAATTAAAAATGAAATGCCATACTAAGGAGAAAAAAAAAAAAAAAACAGCCACCAAAACACTATTGGTTTTTATTTCTGGATATGTTGTAGGATGTTAAGTCCAAAGAAATCTTTTTCATTTAATGATGTAAATGTATCACTGAAAAGAGGTTAAGCATTTATTGTAAACTGTTAAGAGAGTATAATAGTCATAGTATTTTTTTCTTTCAAAATTCTTTTTTCCATAATTTTATTGAGAAATAAATAGCAATGAGAGAGTTTCAAACCAAATTGGTAGGACAGTTTCAATAATTAACACATTGGGCCGGGGAGATGGCTCAGTGGAATAAGCGCTTGTCTGGCAAGCGCGAGGACCTGAGTTCAATCCCCGGTTCTGCAAAAAAAAAAAAAAAAAAAAATTAACACATTGCATACATTCTTCCTAGCGGTTAATTGCTGTACAAGATGCAGACATGCTATCCTATTTACAAACACCATTAGAACAAATCCCTCAATTCATTAAGAGTATGTAACTATATATCTATCCTAACCATTTTGAGTACACATATACAAAATGGGCATTCATCTGTACCCCTTTTTTGTTAAGTTCCGTTATTTTAATATTATAGGTGTGTGAACTCAGCAAAATATTCTAAGAGTCCAGTAGTCCATAATAGTATTGGGTCTTCCGCTTTACTGGCAATGTCAGAAATTATTGACCTGAGTCCCCTACAGCTGAACATAACAGCATGGCTTTACTTCTAAGTCTTTCAAAATTCTTAATCAGAAAAGAACTACTATAATAAAATGAAATTGATCTTCTTGGTTTTTTTTTAATGTACAGTATTTAAGAGATTTTAAAGAATTGTACCTAAATGCAAACTAACATGTCATCCATCATGTGTATTGCAATTAGAAGTTTAATTTTTAAAAGTAGTATTGTATGTAACCCTTTAAGAAATTTAAGATAATGCTTGCCTATACAAGATAATTGCTTAAAAATGAGGCATGTATGCTTAGGGTTTTTAAGATTCTTTTTTATAAAGAACTCTTTTTTAAGAACAGATTTAGATTTATATGCACTAATATTTTCATACATTTGTTGCTTAAATGATGAAACTTTTCTTTCATTGACTAAAGCTTTCTTCAAATTGATATATCCACTGTCACAATTTTGTCATAGATTGCTTGCTTGTTATGGTATTAAGAATTATTTGTTTACTAATTGATAACAACTATATTTAATGTCTGTTTTAGAGATGCACAATAAGTACTTTAACATTTCAAATTCCAGTTATAAATCTGTGATACTAAATATGTTATATAATTATTATATATGTTATTATATAGTTACAATCATTTCAGTTTACCCTGATACAGCCTTTTTATTTATTGATGATAAATATCTGCAATCTATATGTGTGTATGGATGTATATATGTGTATATATATATATCTTATTAGTTTGTATTAACTTGTATAGTATTTTTCATTTCTTAGGAAATGATTTAGAAATTCAAAAAATGAAGTACTATAAGTATTTAGATATTTAATGTCTTATAAAGAACACTGGAAATATTAATCATGTGGAAAAACTAATCATAGAAGAAATACTAATTTTTCTGATTAGTAAGTAATCTTGTGTTTCTGTAGTTGAGCAAAATACTTGTGTTAGGATAATGGCTATCAATTATGGTACATTAGGAAGAAGTGAGTGTTCTAGAGCCAGACTGGGTGTGAGTCCTGACCCAACCAGTTGTTAGATATGTGTTCGTTGGAAGTGGGATTAAGTTAAGTGTGCTATAGTTTGTTCATTTTTAAAAAGGGATAATTATTGTACCCATGTTACAGATTGGTTGTGCAGATTTGTTACCTTAATACATATAAGCTGCTTTGAGTAAGAGCTTAAAATTGTTAATACTCCAAGGGATATTTCAAGAGCATATTTTATTAAGAATAGATAATTCTGAAAAAAAATATGATAGCTGCTTGATTTTCATTTGAAAATAACCAATTTATAATTTTAATTATTTATGCCTTTACACTTTATAATATCTATTTCTCTACGTATGTCCATCTTTGTATGTGTGGAAATTGTTAATTAGAATGACTGCATATATGCCCCTGACAACTTTTGTTCTTTCAAAAAGTATGCTATGTTGACAGATCACAATTTATGACTAGAGTTCAGAATAACTTTATTTTCCTTTGAAGATCTTCTAGTTGATATGTTGGGGGTTCTTGCCAGCTACAGCATCACTGTCAAGGAGTTGAAGCTTTTGTTCAGCATGCTTCGAGGAGAAAGTGGAATCTGGGTAAGCTGTGGTCAGAGGGTATAGTATTCAATATCAGTATATTATTACTTAATGTTCAATAACTTGTCCCTAGACTGCTGTGTTTTTGAATTAATACTGGAGACCGTTATCTTAAACCATTTAAAATTTAAAATTAATTCTGTGTGTAGTTATTGAACAATCCATTCATTAAAGTGGTATATCAGGTATTACTGCTAAATTTGTACATTTTTTTTTTTTTTTTTATTATATCCTCAGCCAAGACATGCAGTAAAATTATTGTCAGTTCTTAACCAGATGCCACAAAGACATGGTCCTGATACTTTTTTCAATTTCCCTGGTTGTAGTGCTGCGGTAAGTTTAATTACATGTATTTGTTTTTATTTATTTTTAAGTCATTCAACCCCTGTAACTTGCCACTTCTGATTTGTGTTGCCAGTTTTGTCTTTTAGGTAATTTTCTATTTGTGTTCTTTCACTTACAGTAATGCTTTTGAGATAGTTCCTATTGCTTTAATCAGTAGATTATTTGTTCTGTACCTCTTTACTCTGAGTAGAATTGCATTTTATCAATATATCACTGTTTCTTTTATCCATTAATTTATGGGCATTTGGTTTTCTATGTAAATAAAACCACAGTGAGCATTCAAGGAAAGGTTTTCCTGTGACATATGTTTTCTCTTGGTTAAATGTCTGAATGCAGTTGCTGGGTTTTGTAATAAGTGTATGTTTACCTTCATGAGGAACTGTCAAATCAATTCTGTTAGGAAAATTTCATATATCCAGCAGCAATTTGAAAATTTGAGTTAATCTGTATCTTGAACATTGTTAGTATTTTTAATTTTAGTCATTTAAATGGTTATATAATATTGTAGTTCCTCATTGTAGTTTTTTTTCTATCATTACTGTAGATGCTAAGCATTTTTTTATGTTTGTTAGCTGTTATTGTATCTTCTTTTATGAAGTCTATATTCAGTATTGTTCATTTAAATATTTTTATTTATTTTAATCAGGTATTCATTATAAATTTTGGCTGTATTTTCTATATTAGATACATACATACCAAATATTGTCTCTTAACTTGTGGCTTTTTACTTTCTTAATATGCTTTTTTATTAGTGGATGTTTGTTATATATAATACACTGTTTTGGTGAATTGGTACATGACATATGATCATCTTTTAGTGTATTTACCCTTCTCACCCTTTCCCCTTCCTTTGCTTATCCTGCCTCATATACCAGAAGTATATGGTACTATCTTTCCTTTATTTTGTTTTTTCTTATATATATATTTTGGGATTCCTATGTAAGAGAAATAAAATGATACTGAAGTTCTCTGTGACCCACTCATTGTTCCATAAATGATTTGATCTCATTTTTTGTGGCTAAATAATATTCCATATGTCACATTTTCTTTTTCTGTCTGTCTCTTGATGGACATCTAGGTTGTTTGCAGAGCTTTCATAAAATTGATGAGGTCCAGTTAAGTTTTTCTTTTTTAGTGTGATACATGCTTTTGCTTTCACAAACAGTGGGACAACACTTTGTTAAGATTGTTTTAAATTTCTGTAAGTTTAACTCTTACATATACTTTGGTTTCTTTTTAATGAATTATTTTCATATGGTGTCAGAAAAGTTGGGGTTAAGGTTTATTTCATTGTATCTCTATTTTTACATTATCATATGTTGAAGAGACAGTCCTTTCACTTTAGATTAGTTACAACATTTCTTGAAATTATTTAATCATATTTAGATACATCTATTTCTGTATTCTTGTTTTCTTCTCTATTTCTATTCCTGTGCCAGTGTCAGATTGTCATTTTTATTCCTGTATAGTTAGCAATTCTTACAATTAGGTAGTCAAGTGCTCCAATTTTGTTCTTAACTGTTAGAATAATATTATTGACTACTGTAGAATGTCTGAAAATTTTGCTCACTGTTGGAGAAACTTGTTAAATTTTGTTAGAAAACCTAGTACGTGTAACACAATGCAACTTAGTGTACATGCTTCCTTAGTAAGAAAGAGGCCCTAGATTTCATCAATACTGAAAAAGAGAAAACCAAAGGCCTCTCCTGGTTTATGGAGTATAAGTCTATAGAGGAATTTGGAAAGAATAGACTTTTAGTATTACTGAGTCCATTAAGTTGACAAACTCTAGTTTTTTTGGATTTTCAGTGTTCTCTTGTTAAGGAGCAGCCTGTCTCAACTTTTTTCTCTATTTTTTGGTTAATGCAGTATATATGAGTTATAATTTGGGTCACAGTAGACCTGAACAATGAAGCTGATAATACACCATGTATTAAGATAATTGGTTGGGGATGAGAGATAGGGCATGTAAAACAAGGGCAAGAAGGGAATGTTTTCAAACACTTAGTGACAGATGTAATCAGCTGCTTTTACTTTCTGTCTCAGTTACTCTTCTCTCACTGCTAGGACAAATAACCCACACCCAAAATGAAGTAAGGAAAGGTTTATTTAGCTCACAGTTTCTGAAGGTTTCAGTCAGTACTCCACTGGCTCCAAGGCAGAGCGGCACAAGGCAGAGAACAACCTTTCATGACAGCAGTAGAAAGCTAGAGAGCAAAGGGAGTGGCAGCAGCTGGGGCAGCTAGCTAACTTCACTCCCAGTCTTACATTGTAATGTAGATTACATGCCCCAGGGCAGGAGCTGGGTCCACACCCAGAATAATTAGTCACAAACTCCTAAAGCCTTCCCATGACTGCTTGAGGCTGTGCCGGGACACCTAGACACAAGCCATAATGCCTTCCTATGTTTCTATGTTGTATTAGCACTAACACTTGTGTTTATTTTAATGTTTGTTCCACTAATATTCGCTAGTATAGTTATCTTCATCTTTCAGATTTAGCCTCGTATAATCAAATGAAATGTTGAAAGCTAGCATAAACTGTTGAAAGCTGAAAATCCTGAGGTCTATATATAAGGGACTTTGTATTGGTGAAATTAAAAAAGAGGACATTTGAAGTTAGTCTAAAACCAACTATGTTAACTAGAGATGATATTTAATTGTTTGAAAACAGTGCTTCTATAATAAAATAATATACTGTATCTATTACTTAATAAAATAATAGTTTCTATCTTCTGTGGTCATGATTTTTTTTTTTTTTTTTTCCTTTTTTTGGCAGAACTGGGATAGAACTCAGGCCCTTGCACTTGCCGGGGAAGCACTTATTCTACTGAGCTATCCTTGGCCCTGGGTCATGATGTTTTAAAATTTATCTCTCACTTATTTTTTATTCTGTAAAATACAGATTTGACCTTTATGATTTCATATTTTCTTTAACTGATACTTTATCTGTTTTTCATTCTTTGTAGGCAATTGCTTTGCCTCCTATTGCAAAGTGGCCTTATCAGAATGGCTTTACCCTAAACACTTGGTTTCGTATGGATCCTTTAAATAACATAAATGTTGATAAGGATAAACCTTATCTTTATTGGTAAGTAATATATTCAGTGTTAGAACTTTTGTCTTTAAGTATTTCAATTTTTTAAGTATATTATATGGGTGTATTAAGACTTATGAAGACTCAGCTGAATAAATTTTATTTATTTCTTTACTGTTGATTCTAGGTGACAATGCTTCTGCTTCCCTCCTTACTCCCCTTACAGTCTGAGTCAAGGGTTGCAGACTTTCCCTGGCTATTCTGCTTCAATGTAGATCATTTGTGGAGTGCTAGCATTGCTGGGCCTTGATCTAGGGAAAAAACCCAAACAAACAGACTGACTCACTCCAGTTAGATTTTCCTTTGCCTTTTCATGTATTTTGTTCCGTGTTTATAATTGATATGTGCTTTTAAAAATAGTGATAAACATTCAAAAAGTTACAATGAAATAAATTTGATAGTTTTTTATTTTCATTAAAATATACAATTTGGTGAAACTGTTTCTCAGTTGGTTCTGACTTTTTCTGTTTGTAAAGCTCTTTTCAAAGGGATAGTAGAATTAGAAGCCTAGTTTTTATAGAAAATATTTATATGTATGTAAATGAGCTTTGTATTTGCTAATGGAAAGCAGTTCCTAAAAGTTAGATGAAATCTTTTGTTAGATTTGTGTTGACATTTGTTTTATATAATAGTTTAAATTGTGATATTCAAACCTTATTTTATTTTCTACTTTAAATTCATTGCTTCTCAGTTTAAATTTTTTTTGTCTTTTGGCTAATTATACTTTTTACATTTTAATTTTTATTTGGTACCTATTAATCCCTACTTTGCATGGATAGTTTAATTTTTATATAAAAATTATAGCATAAGCAGTAGGCATATGCTTTTTTCAGTTTATTACTATATTATGATATTCTTTGCAGTTTTCGTACTAGCAAAGGAGTCGGTTACTCTGCACATTTTGTTGGCAATTGTTTAATAGTTACATCTCTGAAGTCCAAAGGAAAAGGTTTTCAGCACTGTGTGAAGTATGATTTTCAACCACGCAAGGTTAGTAAAACTAAATATTTCTGTTGAAATTCACCTTTCCTTTATTTTAAAATTTTTCTGGCATAATTTTGTAATATTCTTTTTAACTGTTTTTCTTATGACTTAATGTTTTGTCTTATTCTTGTCTATATTTTCTTTTTACTTTTATTTCTAAATTTTTTCCTGTAAGATCAATCTTTTGAAATCTTGTAGTATGTCTCATACTCTTTCATTCATTCTTTCATATGATCGCTTCTATCACATTCTTTCAGTTCATATTGAATAATTGATGAATGAGTAGCAGGCACTTTTCTAGGCAGTAAGGCATGACAGTGAAATAAACAGAAAGCACCTTTGTTTTCTTGATGTTTGCATTTTATGTGGAATTTTTATTCAATTTCATGATAACCTACCCTTCTTATTCTTATCTTCAAAACTCTGTTCTTATATTCTCATCTAGTATGTGATGTTGTCTTCTGTATTTCTTTCTGAACCTTGATCTCAGAATATGAAACAGTGAATTAACTATTTTCTGTCCCATATGTACTCATGTTCCAAAGTTCTCTGATTAAAGTATCTACCATCTTTCTAATAATCCGAACTTGTGTTAGCTTTGTTCTTCCCTCTCTGTTTTAACATTTTATTAGTTTAATTTTTACAACATCTATTATGTCTCTGAAAATATTTCTCTTTTTAAAAATTTTGTTACCCATTGCTTAAATTATTTATATTGTTCTACCTTATTTTGGATGATATGCTGTTTCTTCCTGTTGCCATATTTATATCTGATTTCTCTTTCTGATCATAATCCATTGCTTAGACTTGCTTATTTCGCTTCTCACTAGCTACAGAGTATTTCTGATACCATGAGCTTAAGAGTATATTGCTTTATTATCTCTCTTTTTGTGTGTGTGTGTGTGTTTTTTTTAATGATTGTAAGGTTCACTCCACCTAGGATAATAAATTATCTGGAGTAATGAGAACTCAATAGATACTCTTTAAAAGAGCATTTTTTATATTAAGTACATCAGAAAATATAATGTGTATTTATCATAAAACTATATCTGAGCAGGAAAATTTTGGCTCTGCATAGGCACTTTTATGTTTGCTTATATGTATGAAAAATTTTGCCCAAATATTAATTGCGTGTTTTGATACATTGATAATACTCTGGTTGTACATATTGAAATTCAGTGGATATGATTTATGTTAATTTTAATTTTTAAATATGAAAATCTGTAATATTCTTAAATTTCTTTGAATCACAGCTTTTATAGGTCCTTAGAAGCAAGAGTTGTTAAATGAGTGCATTAAAGATTTTTCTGATTTTACTTAGAACAAATGTATATGTTGTTTTTTGATCAAATGGAGGACTTACAATAGAGATTATCTAGAATGAAAAAAAATTTAAAAAAGAATCATCAGTCCCACATTTGTAACTAAGGAGCATTATTATTTTCTGTTGCTATCTTTTCTGAGTTGTATACTACCACTTTTTATTTTCTAAGGAGAGATCAATGAAATTGCATTTTTAAAAAATAGTTCAGATTTCATGTCATATTTAGTATTTTAATTATCAAGTATTCTGTTATTGCTTTTTAGTTCTCAATATATAAAATAATTAAATAATGTTTAAATTGTATAGAAAAACTTCATTTTAAATTTTGAGGAAGGGGAAACTTATTTAATTTTCCCCCTTAAGTCCTAATGGCATACTTGTTCAAATGATCTCATTTTCCTGTACTTTAGAAAAATATTTCTATGTTCTTTGCCTAAGGCTATTATCTATAAAATAACTGTGTTCAATCTCTTTCATAGTCTGACTTTGAAAATTAACTTAAAATGCCTTTTGCTGACACTATTAATTATAAAATGTGAACTCAGGATGCTCATTTATTTTTAATAAGTATTCAGACATTAGAAAATTAAAATATATAATTATTATCAGATATAATAAACTTATACATTATAAACACCCAAACTTTACTATAAATGTTGGCTATAAATGTTACTTTTTATTTTTTATTCATTTTATTTTTTGAAGAGTACAGAATAGTAATTAAAAAAAAGCCTTAGAAGTGCTATGAAATTTCACTGAACAAAGTAATAATAGTTCAACAATGGTTGCTGTATTCCATGAAGTTATCTTTCAGTAAGTTGTTTAGGTTGCCAGATATAAACATACAAAATTGGTTTAAGCAAAATAAAACACCAAAAGTTATAAGAAATTAAAAAGAAAAAAAAAAGAGTAAAAAGAAAAAAAAATTAAACATTAATTGCTCCTTTCAAAAGACCAGCAGAAATAAATCTTTTACCTTTCTTTCTTTTGTCCTTTTCCTCATCCCAGTGTTTCCTTCCCCTTGAACAAATTCTTTCCCTTTCAAAGTATCTATTGTACCTTCCAGACTATATTTACTCTTTCAAGTTCTCACACTAGCAAGACAGTGCAATGTTGGAGCATGGCCTGATTTTTTTCACTTACCAGTACAGTCTCTAGTTGCATCCACTTATTTACAAAAGCCTCAAATTTTTATTTTTTATAGCTGAGTAATACTCCATTGTGTAAAATTACCATATCATTTTTATGCATCCCTCAGTTGATGGGCATTTGGGTTGTTTTCAAAATTTAGTGGTGAGAAATTACCCTGCTACAAATGTGGGTGCTAGGATTGGAAGTCCCATTCAAGCCAGCTATTCCCCTCCAAGGTATTTTTCCAAAAAAACTGAAATCATCATACCAGAGCAATAAATGTCACTTTTTGACAGTTCTTTCCTGTCAAAACAGAATATTAGTTTATAATTTTTCTTATTATTGTTTTTCCCTTGCAGTAATCATAGTAATTTATAATCCCTGTTTAGTTGTCTCTTGCATATCCGTTAAACTGGAACATAAGTTCCAGGAAAACTGGGCCTATGGTGTCTGTGGACAGCTGTAAGCATCTGAGTGCTTGGCACAGTATTAAATGTTATTAAATGAAAAACATGTAATTGTATTTCAAGAATTTTCCATCATTATACAGTGGAAGAAGATGTCAGTCTGGGGACTTAGGGACTCTGACTCTATCTGCATCACAGGTTTCTTTATGTGCCATTTTTGTCATCTCAAAGTGAGAAATGTGAGGAAAAAAACACAGAAATGATAGTTAGTGATCATTAACAGTTCACCAATCATTTTCTTAAAGGGTATTTTGCAGGTTCTGAATATATTTTAGATAATATAATTAAGCTTTACCTATTAACATTTTTAATTTTCTTTACTTAAGTGGTATATGATCAGCATCGTCCATATTTACAATCGATGGAGGAACAGTGAAATTCGATGTTATGTCAATGGACAACTGGTGTCTTATGGTGACATGGCTTGGCATGTTAACACAAATGATGTAAGTTTTTAACATTTGTATTCAGCCTTCTAATGTACGAGAGACTATGGTCTATTCATGCAACACAAACTGCAAAGAGAGGTTGATAGAAACATTTGAATATTAGACGTGTTTTTTATGAAACTTTCAAAATTTAAATTTAGTATGATAAAATTGCTAAAGACATGGTTAATGATATCAAAAAAACAAAAATTACTTGGAAATTTTTTTTAAGTATTTTTAGGTCAAAAAACATAAGTGTAGTATTCTACTCCTTCCGTAATTTTAAGCACTAAAAATGTGTCTCATCCATTATATGATTTGGTAAGGAAGAGTTTAAACAAAATGAGTAATATGTAATAACTGTTATTTATTAAGATTAACATATTATAAAGAAAATTAAAATCATTACTAAGTATAGAAGATAGTGTAGTGCAAGGAGAAATGAGATTGTCCAGTAATGATTTTGGTGAGAATTGAAACAAGTCATATTGATATTTGGGGTTGTATCCCATCAGTGGGAGCTGTGAGTACAAAGACAATAGGACCGAACTGGAAAATTCAAGGATCAAGGCACCTAGTGTTTTAAGGCTGTGCCAGCTTATCTAGTTTTTAAGTGCCTTAAAAAAAATCCACTTCTCAATTTTGTCTGCACTCTTCTCAATTTTAATGTCTTAAATGGCAGAGGTCACATGTTCTCTTGTTTTATCTCTTAAGTAGCACTGTGTGCATAGTCCTGTTTGTTCCCAGTAGTAAGGATAGCAGACGGTATTCTACAGGCTAAATCTGGCTCTTTGCCTGTTTTTGTATGACCTGGTAGCTAAGAATCTTTTTTTTTTTTTAATATATGTTTGATTTTTCTTTTTTTTTTTTAAGACGTGAACATGGTCAAATAGCTCAGTGGCTTAAAGCACCTGCAAGCAGGTGGAAGCCACGGGTTCTATCACCGGGTCTGCCATGCTGGCCCCGCCCCCGATGCGCTCTGAGACAGCAATTGAGAATGGGCATGGTGGTGCACAAAAATAAATAAATAAATAAAAAATAAGATAGGAACAGAGCAAAAAAGTCAAAGCATGTGCAACAGAAATGGCATATGGCTTTTTAAGCTTAAAATATTTTTTATCTGCCTTTCTTGGGAAAGTTTTTTTATGCTTTATAAACTCATATTTGAGCCATAGTCGATAAATAAAACAATTTAATCAGAATTGGAGCAGACAGATTAAATTCTGCCTTTTCTCTTTATGCTTGTTGAATGTCACTAGTTGATGATATATTTTTATTTCTTTATTTTTTTAATTTTTATTTTTTTGTATTTTAGGGAAGGGTCTACAGGGTGTTCAGGTTCTCACTACTAGATCGGACTACTAGTGATCTGCCTGTTTACAGCCTCCCAAGAGCTGGGATTATAGGGGTGTACCACCACACCCAGTCTCAGTTGCTGTCCCAGTGCACACCGGGGGCAGGGTCGGCACAGTAGGCCTGATATATTTTTTAAAAAGACTTAGGTTTTTGAGTTATGATCTACTTCAAAAAATGGAAAAGCCTGGGCATACACATAACTTTATGTAGTAATAATGTCTTTGGCTTTCATAATTTTAATTACAAATTATATACTTAATGAATTTATGTTACTGGACACCATTCACAATATTGTAAAATTTTGTTGAGGCAGCAAAGGGGGATTAGGTGTGGGATGTCATGTGTTAATAGAAAAAACTGAGAAGTGACTATTTTTACTGTTGGAACAAGTCAGTTCTGTATGGTTTGGTTTGGTTTCACTATGCAGGCACTTATACAACTGAGCTCTCTCCCTAGTCCTAAACTCTATTTTTAACCCAGACTAGCCTCAAACTCTCAGTGATCCTCCTGCCTTAGAGTCCAGAATGCTGGGATTGCAGATGTGTGCCACCCACACCCCCCTAGTGGGGTCTTAGAAGTGTATGTGAAAGAGCCTTTTAAAGTATGGCCTCCTAGGTGTCAAATCCTCCAGATGGAAGATATTACCCTCTTCCCTTAGGAACCAGTGTTTATTTGATTCTGTAAAAGGTTTTACTTATTAAGAGAAGGAATTGATTCTATTGTATTGTAGATTTTGTGTAAGAAAACAAAAGAGTTGATCTATAACGGAAAAGTGAAGTAGAAATTTAAGAATTAGGTCCTGTGGGTTTACAATTTATAGCAGTCATTTCCTTGATTATTTGAAGAGTCCACAAAACATGAATTAATATTTTCTTCTCTGGTTGTGTTAAGATGTTCATGGTGATGAAGACTGGTATCCTTAGCTATTTTGTCATTATGAAATAATAACTTTTGTTTTTTTTGTGACCTTTAAAAATAGAGCTATGATAAGTGCTTTCTTGGATCTTCAGAAACTGCTGATGCAAATAGGGTATTCTGTGGTCAACTTGGTGCTGTATATGTGTTCAGTGAAGCACTCAACCCAGCACAGATATTTGCAATTCATCAATTAGGACCTGGGTATAAGGTAGGAATAACTATGTTACTATAAATTCTATAGTAATAGAATTTTATTTTTAATGGTGAAATGGTATAGCATAATGTTCAGTGAAGAATCTTTCTTCAATGTGATTTAAGTTATGTCTATTTTTGGAACTCACGTATGTAATGCTTATTTTTACTCAAAAGTACTTTTTCTTTTTTGTAATAACTATTTTGTTTTGATGAACTTGTTTTTTCCTTAGAATGTTTTATAATGTTGGAGGCATACCTTTTGTTATCAATTCTGAAAATATAAATTTTATAAAATGACTTTAACATGCTATTAAAATGCTCAAAATTTGATATACATATATAATGAACATAGAAATGTCTTATTAACTTAGAGATAATGGTAAAATAGTTAAATATTTGTAAGGAAAACATTGTTGAATGTTACATAAGACTGAAATTACTGAATTTTAGTGTCTACTTTTGTTTGTCCTTAATAGTAAATGAGAAAAAAAAAAAAAATGGGGGCTGGGGAGATGGCTCAGTGAAATAAGCACTTCCCTGGCAAGCGCAAGGGCCTGAGTTCAATCCCTGGTTCCAGAAAAAAAAAAAAAAAAAAAAGTAAATGAGGAAATTGATAATGAGTACACTACTACTGCCAAACCTGTTTAATTGATTTGTCCTATTTTTCTTCTTTCTTATTTATCTTTGCCTAAAATAATAATTTCACTTTTTATTTGACCTGAAGTAAAGACTTCTATGCAAGATACAGCATTCCTGTATATGAATTAGTTTTATGTGCAGTGAACTTAGAGAAATGTGTGGATTTTATTTAATTTACATACTAATTCCAACATTCCAAATATGTTCAGATGATAATTATATATTGTAAGTAAAAATGATTATAATTTTAAAGAGTACATATCTTGTGTTGATATGATTTTAGTTTTTTAAATTAATATTTAAATATTGGCAGGATTGTGTTATGGAAGATTATTAAACATTAAGAGATTCTTTTGTTCCAATGTTTTTAGTATTGATACTTTTTCATTTTATCTTTGATACGTAGACAATAATTTGAAATCATCCTTATTAAAAGGTCAGTTTGTTCTCAGCTATTTTAATAAGCACAATAGCAGTAGTGGTCTTGTTCTTTTTATGTAAAATAATACTTTATGTCCAATTATTATTTTTGCTTCTTTTATCCAGTTTATCTTGTTTATTTAATAGCTCTAGAAGTGATTTTGTGCTTTAAACTGATTCTTCTATATGTGGACTTCCATGGGAATCTTTCTGTAATTCATATTTTTGGTTTAATAGACTGCTGGCCTTTTCTGTCTCTTTATCTTGTTTATGCAATATTTGAACTAGTTTCCTTTCAAGTACTAATGGGATTATATTAGAGTGACAAATAATAAATATAAGTAAAGATAAAAATTCAAGTGAAACACATATGTAAACTAGAAATTCAGTACAATGTTATTACTATGCGTAAGCCTCAGAATTGGTAGGATCTTCCTGACACACACACACAAAAAAAAAACAGTAAATAAAGTATAAGCAGTTGAAGTTTTCTGCTCAGAAAGTAGCAAATATTGTTAACTTAGTAATTTGTCATGGCTTGTTCTGGTCACATTCTTTTATAACAACTATGAACATGAAAAGTAGTCCTGTGTCACCTTGTACTCATATGATAGAGTCTCCTGTAGTATACCAGTGTAATAGTATTGATACAGGGAAATCTCCAAATGACACAAGGAGAAAAACTGATCCCCCAGCCTAAAAGGTACCTGGGATGAGTTTGTGTTCTCTAAAACCGAAGAATGAATTTTAGGAACAAATGGAGATTATGAGCAGAATATATTTATTGAGGGAAACAAGCTCCTGTCCAAGAAAGGGACAAGAGGGGGGGGCCCATGCGGCTCGTCCCTAGGAAGCTGTCTCTTCCAGTGACTTACAGAGGAAAACTATGTGGTGAGGCGGGTCTAAGGTGGTGGAGAAGACATGGGAACTCACTTAGGTGGGCATGAGGTGGAAAAAACCTATGGTCAACCAATGAGATTACAAGCACCATTGCTCAGGTAAAATTGATTAAATTTCAGTACCAAATGGGGAAGTGAGTCTTGTAGCAAACGGGCATGAATATGGGACAGGGTCTCTTCCTGTCGGAGGCTGGGCTAGTGACTCATTTGGGCTCTTTCAAGGTGATTGGTACCTATTTAGAGTGTCAATCCCTGATGCCCATCCCTAGGGAAGTGTGTAGCTGTGTTTCCTCTTTTGTCTTGTTCTTGAGCTGTGGTCCATACAGGAGTGTCTGTTTCTTCCAAGTTGTGAAGTCACCTTGTCTTCCATCTTGTCTCCTTGAGGGCCTGGCCCTGTCTGACTGCCTATAATATTTCTGTCTAATTCAGCTACCTGCAAAAGTAAATCTACCTCAGAATCAGAGATTTAAAAATAAGTACCTATCGGTTTCACAGTAAGGCCTACTGAACTCTTTCTTGATGGAGGTTGAATGTAAATCTATTGTTACAAATGAATATTTCAGTTTGAAATACCAAAAGGATAATCACTACCATGATAGATAGCATCTGAAAATATTTTTGATATTAAAATTGTTACTAGAATTTTTTTCAGAATAAAAGAATACAAACAGTACAGAATTTCAAAACAAGATGATAGGAGATGAACAATGTATGAATTATATTGTATATTGTTATCTTTAAAGTAGTTGCTAAGATTACTAGAATTTTTAGAGAGTGAACAAAAAGAGAAATAAGGGTTTCAAATCCATTCTGTTTGAATAGGAACTAATCGAAATGTATCACATACTATAGTCTCAATTTTCTTGGTAAAGTAGTGGGGAGAATCACTGTGAGTAAAAAGGTAGATGGCTTCATTTGAAATATAATAGACACATTGGATATAATCAGTTGACTTTCGGTTGGAATTGTAAATTGTAGTTACATTATTTAGTGTTGTATGATAACACTATATTTCCTCAAGTCATACCGAGTTTTCTGTTACAGAGTTCAAGAATATTCTGTAGAATTTTGAGTATAATACACAAAGCATTTCAACATTGGACCATATAATGAACAAATTAATCCCCCCATCTTAAATAATGTCATCAGAGTAGACACACACACACACACACACACACACACACACACACACTCACTCACTGGAATTTGTTCTTAGTGACTGTTAGTTTAACCTTTGACCTATTAGTTACTAGTCTAAATTGTTTTCTTTCTGTTGGATGCCTGGTTTAGAGGAGCATAGCTTGCTAATGAATTTTCTGTGCTTGGTTATTTTTTAAAAAATATGACAGTGTCATGTGTCAATCATTGGGTTTAGATATAAAGTTACAGTGAGATCCTCTGTATTTTGAAAATTGTGTGGTAAAGTAAAATGTATTAAGTTTATTGATAGAACTCTATTTGGTTGAGGTTATTGAGTATCTATAAGATTATGGAATCTTCCATGTAAAGTGATGTTTTACCCTCTTCCCCATCACTGGGACAAAATCGTGAAGACCTGCAACCTAAGAAGTTTCTTTTGCTGTGGTTTGGCATGGTTCTGTTCATAGCTGGTTCCAAAGCAGAAGTGGCTGGGTCAAAGGACATGGTAGGGGAAAACTGCTTTTACTTTTTACTTTTGTAGAAAAATTTGTCTCAAAAAATTAGCATTAGAAGTACTGGACCATCTCACACTAATGAGAAATTGATAATGAATCTCAGGAAAGAAAACAGTTTGATTATGGACTTAAAACATTTCAGCATAAATCTCTGGGTGAACCCTGGAAGCATTTAAAAGCTCAGTGAACTACCAGTGAATTGTAGGTTAAGGTTTTTTTTATTCTTTTTTTTTTTTTTTTTTTTTTTGCATTTTAGGGAAAGGTCTATAGGGTATTCAGGATCTCACTACTAGATCAGACCCATAGTGATCCACATATTTACAGCCTCCCAGGAGCTGGGAACGCCACCACACCCAGTCTCAATTGCCATCTCAGCATGCCCCAGGGGTGGAGCTGGAATGGCAAGCCCTGGGGATTGAACAAACAAACAAAACAGTATTGACATGCTTATACTGGGAAATCATTCCTTGCTATATCTACTAAAAGTAGTGTTTCAGTTCTCAGTTTTAAAACCTTAACCTGGGCAGGCCAAATAGCTCAGCAGATTAAGGCGCCTACAGGGGTTTGTTTGTTTGTTTTGGTATGGGGAATCAAACTCAGGACTTCCCACTTCCCAGGCAGGTGCTTGTGCTGAGCTATATCCCTGGCCCAACATGTCCATACTTATAAAATTATATAGTCTGCTAACCGTGTAGTTATAAACTATGTAGTATGACCACCACAGCCTCCAGCATATAATCCAAAATGACTAGGATGAGTATCCTAAAAAAGGCAGGAAATTTGACATGCTCTCAGGGGAGGAGAATATCAACATCTGCCAAGCTTCAAGGTAACCCAAATGTTGGAAATTTCACAAGAGCTTTCATAACTAGTGAGGTAAAATAAAATTTACTTCTAATGAATTAAATGAAACTGCCAACTGTGAAGTAAAATCAGGTAAAAAATTTACAGTTGAAAAATATATGTGAGGTTTAACAAAACACCTCCACGTAGACTCACTGAAAGAATTATTATAATTTAAATAAAATTAAATACAGATTAATATATGAGAAGAGAGACTTAAAATAGTGAAAAGGGAGAAAAGAAATAGAACCATGAAACTATATAGGACAACCATGAAATGTTTAATATGCTAAGAACAGAGAATATCGTACAGAAAAAATGTTTGAAAAAATAATGATGGAAAACTTCTCAGATTTGATACAAGAAATAAATTTGTGGCTTAAAAGAGTTTAGTAAATGCCAAGCAAGATAAGTTAATAAGAGAACTAAATTAGGGACATTGTAGTAAAATTTGAAAAGAGCAAAGGTACATAGACAACCTTAAAGTCTGGCAGAGAAAAATTAAGTATTGATAAGAGGACAATGATATGTATAAGTGTATACTTACCATCAGAAAACAGGGTTGCTCTAGGGTAGTACAGAGTCTCTAAAGAAATGAAAAAAGAAAACAACCTGTCAACTCAGAATTCTTCATTTACTGAAAATGTCCATTAGGTCTGATAAGGGAGACTTAGAGGAATTTTTGCACAACCAGACCCACTTTACTGATTGAAGGAAACTAGCAATGAATGAGGAACATTAGAAATTCTAAACATGTAGGTAAAAATGAACCTCTTTTTTTCATAAAGATGTATTTAATGAAGGCTAATACTGTGCAATACATATGACATGTTACATTTATATAACAAAATAAACCTGTGTGCTTGAAAACTTTCCCTATTTTTCAAAAGGTCTGACAGAGGAAGTCAGCCCAACATATGACAGCCAGGAAGCCAAGAGTTATTTTAACTGTAATTCAATAGCCATAAAATGAAATTAAGAACGTCAGAGATTTTTGTCTTCATTTCCTGAATTGCAGGTAAATAAGTACCCAGCATTTCCTCACAGCCTGTGCTGTAGACCTCTCTTTCAAATTAAAGGCAGTCTATATTCCATAGAAAGGAAGAACAAAACCAATAATGTTAGCTAATAGAATTAAGTTAAACTAAATATGGATAACAACTAGTTCAGAATTCATACACTTGTACTCTCAGTGAATGTTTATTAATAGCATTTATGGTTAAGATTGAACATATTCTAGCTACTAGGAATGCAACAAAGAAAACAGAAAGGAACTCCTGACTTCAGAGGGAAGCAGTGTGTACACCTCCATGGGGAGAAGACAGACACCAGAAGAAAGAAAAAGAAAAAGTGTGCTGTGTGGTAGAGTGATGGGGGATTAAACAAAAAGCAGATAGCAAAATTTGTTAGCGAAGTTTTCGCTGCAGACCTCAAAGAGGTGAAACTGCTGCAAGCCTAGACACCTGGGCAGATTTGCAAGCACATTTGAGAGCAAAGGAATAGGCCATTAAACAGGAGTTTGCTTGGCAGATTGAAGGACGTTGGTTGTATTTCCCTGTGACTTATGACAGGCTAAATTCAGAAAGCAACAAGAAGCTTGCAGGTGATTATTGCAGCTTTCATTTTTACTCCAGAGTGGGAGTGAAGCCAATTGAATATTCACGGAGTGCTCTGGCCTGATAACAAAAGGATCACTCTGGCTGTTGAGTTAAATGGGTGACAAAGGTGGAAGTAGGGAAAATACTTAGGCTATTGCCTTATTGACTTTTTTCAAGATTTAGCAATTATGAATTGTGTTGCTGTTAACATGGGTAAGCATATATCACTGTGTACCAAAACCTCCACAAGGGTATCAGTCTTGGACCCAGCATTGTGGCACACTTGATCACATTCTTTTGGCCAATTAAGGAAATACCTGCTTCTATACAGCCATCCCTGCTTATCTTAGTGAAAGGGTTGAAGTGAAAGTCAAAGGCTGAGGCAAGGGGCCTCACTTCTCAGGAGAGTGCAGCTTGATGTTCTTCTACAATGTGGTATGATGGTTTTACCCTTTTGGGAAGATACCCAAAAGGATAGCTGGGTCAAGTGGAATTTCTGTTTTTAGTTTTTTTCAGAAACCTTTGCACTGATTTCTATACTGGTTATATCAGTTTACAGTCCCACCAACAATGAAGGAAGTTTCTTTTCTCCCCACAGCCTTGCCAACATTTGCTATTGGCTCATCTTTTGATGGTAGCCATTCTCTCTGAGGTGAAATTTTTTTTATTTTATTTTTTTTTTTGAGGTGAAATCTTAATATTGTTTTACTTTGCATTTGTTGAATATCCAGTATGTTGAAAATTTTTTCATGTATTTATTGCTCATTTGTATTTCCTCATCTGAGAAGTATCTGTTGATAATAGATGTCACTTTTTTGTTGAGTCTTTAACTTTGGGGACTCTGTTTTTGAGCTTACTTTATATTTTAGATGTTAGTCCCCTGCCTGAGGAGTAGCTGGCATTTTTATTTCCTAGTCTGTAGGTTGTCTCTTCACTTTTTGGATGGTTAATTTGCTGTGTAAAAGTTTTTTTTTCTTAATTTAATGAGATCCCGTTTGTTGATACTTGTATTACTGCATCTGTCATGTAACTATGGAGTTTTATTCAGAAACTTTGCCTACCTTTATATCTTCAAGAATTTTACTTATTTTTGTCTTCTGGAAGATTAAATGTTTGCTTTCTAATGTTGACATGTTTGATACAGTTTGATTTTAAGTTAGTATATGGTGAGACATATAGGCTTAGATTCAACCTTGGGCATTTGGATAGCCAATTTGCTTAGCACCATTGGTTTAAAGTTCCCTTTCAGTGAAGGGATTTGACCCCTTTATGAAAAATTATGTAAGTAAGTGTGCCTGGAGATGTTGCTCTATCTTTTATCCTGTCCCACTGATCTGTATATCTTATTTTCTTTTCTGCCAATATCATGTTATTGTTATCACTATAGCACTGGAGTATACTTGAGGCCTGATTAGCCCCTGCCTTGTCACTGTTGTCCAGAACTACACTGGCTATTCTACATCTCTTCTGATTAAGTTTTAAGATTGTATCTATAGTTCTATAAGGAGTGATGGTCACATTTTGATTGGAGTTTCATTAAATCTATATAACAGTTTTGGAAGTATGGTAATTTCAAGTGTATTGGTTCTGCCTTAGAAATAGGGCATAGCTTTCCATTTTCTAATACTCTTGAATCTCCCTTTTTATTTTACTGTACTTTTTAATTTTTGGTACCAAGAATTAAACTCCATCGCCTCACACTTTCCAGATAGGCACTGTGCCACTGAGGAATATCCTTGGCCCAAATCTTCATTTTTAGACTACTATTGTTTTCACTCTAGAGGTCTCTCACTTTGTAGGTTGATTTAAAACTATATCATTTTTTTTTGATGCTGTTGTTTACCTAATTTGCGTCCTGGTGAGTTTGTTGTTCATGTACATGAATGCTATTGGTTTTTGATTGTTGACTTCATGTCCTTCTATGCTACTGAATTTAGTTATTAGTCCTAGAAATCTTATGGTCGAGGTTTTTTTTTTGGGGGGGGATCTTGTATGTGAAAGATTATGTTATCTGAAAATAATAATTTAATTTGCCCTTTTTATAGCTATATTCCTTTTGCTTTTTCTATCTTGCCTAATTGTTCTAGTATTTTTGCATTTTGTTAAAAGTAGGATAGCAGACTTCAAAGTTCTGAGCTTCTCTCCAGTAAGTGTGATGTTGACCATTGATTTTTATAGGTGGTTTTTATCATAGAAAGAGGAGGACCCTCTGTTCTTGAGGACCCTCTGTAATATGAATTTCACGGTATTTATTGTAGTAGTGTTGTTTTCCAACCAGTTATTCATTTTACCATATATATGTATGTAAAACTGGAAGCAGAAAGAAAATACAAGAAATTCAGAAGAGAAAAAGTCCAAACAATTGAAAAAAGGAGACAAAACAAATTAAACATTAACTGCTTCTTACACACAGTACAGTTGTCCAAACAATCCTGCTAACATACATAGATAAATCTTTTTACATACTCCCTCTCCTGCCCTTCTCCTCAACTCAGTAACTCTTTCTCTTTGAATAAGTTCATTCCCATTTCCCAGTATCTGTTGTATCCTTTGATTCCATTTTTCCCTTTTAGGTTCTCACACTAAGGAGAGAATACAGTGTTTGCATATGTGGGTCTGATTTATTTCACTTAAGTGCGTGTTCTCTATTTGCATCCATTTACTGACAGAAGACTCAGATTTATCCTGTTTTGTGTAAAAATACCAAATCTTTTTCCATTCTTCATTTGATGATCATTGGGGTTGTTCCTAGGATTTAGCTATAACAAATTGCATTACTATAAACATGGGTGCATACTTATCACTGTGGTATAAGGTTTTCACTTCTTCTGGGAAAATACCCAGGAGGGGAATAGCTGGCTTGAATGGAATCTCCAGTCTTCCTTTTTAAGGAATCTCCACATTGATTTCCATAGTGGCTGTACCAGTCTGCATGTCCATCAACAGTGCAGAAGGATTCCTTTTTCTCCACAGCCTCTGCAAAATTTGTTATTGGCTGACTTCCTGATGTTAGCCATTCTTTCTGGGGTGAGATGGTATACTGGTCAGGGTTTTACTTAGAGGAACAGATGTTATATAAGGAACAGATATTAACACAGGGTATATAATGTATAAGGAATTACAAGATTGACTTATGACAGCCAGCTGCAGAGTCAGATGAAGAAGCAAACAGAGGGCATCTGCACAACCCAGACTGAAGATTCAGTCCCAAGGTCTGAAGCTCACTGCAGTGCTCTGTGCAAGTCTTTATCCATCGGCTAATGGATCTGTGATGGAAGACTGAAGAGTTGCGATAGATGGTGAAGAGTCTGTTATGGAAGGCGAAGGATCCATGCCTCCATGCTGAAGCCAAAGAGTCTGTGCTGCAAGCCAGGAGATGAAGTCCAAGCCAAATGTGAAAACTGAAGTTCCTCCAAGAAAGTGGAACATTGACTCTTTCCTCAGTCTCTTTATATGATCTCTTTGTACTGAGTCATCTGGGGCTTTGCCCATTGTGCCCTTGGAACAAACCCAATCCTTGCCCCAGGGCAGGCCCTTTGCATCCTAGGGCAAAACCAACTGTGCCCCAGGGTGGGACCCCCACCAGCTGCTGCGGAGTCATCCAACCAAGTTGACACAGTATATCAACCACTACAGATGGAATTCCAGTGTTGCTTTAATTTGCAATTCTTTAATTATCAATAATGTTGAATATTTTTTCATATATTTAGTTGCCAGTTATATTTCTTCCTTTAAGAAGTGTATATTCATCTCAGATGCCTGTTTTTAGATTGGGTCTTTGAATCTGAGGGGTCTAATTTTTTTAAAAAAATGTTTATATGCTGTAAATAGAAAGCCTTTCTTGTAGGGACAGTTGCTAATAATTTTTTCCCAATTTGTAAGTTTTATTTTTACTCTTCTGTAGATCTGTTTTGAAGTACAGAAACTTCAAAAACATGATATCCCAGTTTTTGATTTTTGAAGTATTTCCCATGCAGTTTGGTTTTTGTTTGTGAACTCATTACCGACCCCTATGTCTCTAAGATTTCTATTTACATTTTCCTCCAGAAGATTTAGTGTTTCTATTTTAATATTTAAATCTTTGATCTCTTTTGACCATAGCTTTGTGCACAGTGATAGGCATGGGTCTGGTTTTAGCCTTTGTCATTGGAAAGCCAGATTTTCCAGCACCATTTACTAAAGAGGCTCTCTTTCTTTCAGTGAGCCTGTTTGGCCCCTTTATCAAAGATAAGGTGGCTGAGTGTGTTTGCAATTGTGTCTGCATCTTCGAATGTGTTCCACTGATCCTCAGGTTTGTCTCTATGGCAGTATCATGCTAATTTTTCACAGTGGCTTTATACTATAATTTCAGGTCAAGAATTGTGATACCTCCTGCTTTTCCTTTGTTTCCTAGGGTTGCTTTTGATATTCTGTGTCTCTTCTGGTTCCACATGAATTTGAGGAAAGTTTTTCTCTAGCTCTGTAGGTATACTAATGATTTTTTAATTGGGATTGCATTGAATCTGTTTTCAATTTTGGGAGTATGGCCACTTTGACAGTTATCTGTTTTCCTGTCAAGGAGCATAGAATACTTTTTGATTTTTCTCAAATCCACTTCAGTGTCTTTTTCTCAGAGTACTGTAATTTTCACTGTATAAATACTTTACATCCTTTGTGATACTGATTCCTAAGTATTTCAGTTTTTGGATATTACTGTGAAAGGTGTAATTTCCCTAATTTTTTTCTCAGTGTGTTCGTTGTGTATAAAAGTGCTACTGATTTTTGGATGGTGACTTTGTATTCTGCTCCCTTGCTGAATTTATTGATAAAATCTACAAGACTTTTGGTGGAATTTTTGGGGTCCTCCATGGAGAGTGTCATATCATGTGCAAATAATGATAATTTGTCTTCTTCTTTTTCTATCCTTATTCCTTTTATTTCTCCCTCTTATCTAATTACTTTGGCTAATGTTTCCAGATCTCTGTTGAATAGGAGTGGAGAGAGTGGACATCTTTGTCTTGTTCCTGATTTTAAAGTGAAGGCCTTCAGGTTTTATCCATTTAATATGATGTTGGTTCTCGTTTCTCCTAGATGGCTTTTATCACACTGAGAAATAGACCATCTACTACAATTCTCTGTAGTGTTTTATCATGAATGAGTTGTCAAAAGCTTTTTTTTGCATCGATTTGAGATGATCATGTTGTTTTGTTCTTGTTTCTGTTAATGTGATAAAATACTTTTATAGATTTGCATATGATGGACCATCCCTGCATTCCTGGAACAAATCCCACATGGTCATGATGTATAATCTTCTTGATGATTTGCTGCATTCTGTTTGCTAGTATTTTATTGAGGATTTTTACATCTATATTCATTAGAGTGATTGACCTGAGACTGTCTTTTTTTTTTTTTTTTTTTTTTGGGTGTGGAACCGGAGGTTGAACTCAGGCCCTTGAACTTGCCAGGGAAGCTCTTATTCTACTGAGCCATCTCCCCTGCCCCTATAGCTGTCTTTTTTAGGTGGATCTTTCTCTGGTTTTAGAATCAACAGTAATACTTGCCTCCAGGAATGAGTTTGGGAGAATTGCTTCCCTTTCAATTTCACTGGAGAGCTTGAGACATATTGGCATTAAATCTCTAAATTTTTTGTAGAAGGGCCAGCCAGATAGTTCAGTGAACTTAGTGCCTGTTTAGGTAATTGCGGGGACTGAATTTTGGTCACTGGCAACACATACCGCATCGCTCCTCCCTTATGTGTGCTGAGCCCCCAGACTGGGCGTGATAAAACATGCCTATAATCTCAGCACTGGGGAGGCTGAAAACAGGAGGATCACTGTGAGTCTGAGCTGCACAGTGAGACCCTATACCAAATCTTACATACATAAATACATACATACATTTCTTGTAGAATTCTGTTGTGAAGCCATTGGGATGGAATGAGTCATGTTTAGTTATTTATGTGGTATTTAGTCCTCTCTTTCCTTTTTAAAAATCATATCAGCTAATATTTATCCATTTTATTCAGTCTTCCAATGAACCAACTTTTTGATCCATTGGTCAGTGTTACTTTCAATAGGATTTTTAATCTTTGAGATTTCTTTCTTTTTTAAAATTCTTTTGATACAGGGTCTCACTATGCAGTTCATACTCTTAATGATCCTCCTGTCTCATTCTCCCCAGTGCTAGGATTCCTCCACTACATTCAGTTTTAGGGCTGGCATGGTGTCCAGTTCTGGGGCCAGCATGGCCTGTGGTACTGGGGATCAGATTGTGGTTGTCCTTGTGCTTGCCCTGCAGGTGCTTAGACTGCTGAGCTAGCTCCTCAGCCCAATCTTTGAGATTTTTAATTGTAACCTTTCGGTGGTCGGTAATGCTTTGGTAAACTGATCATTTATATTTTGTATTCTTTTCTTTGGCTCATCTAGCTTTTATTAGTGGCTTCTGAACCCAAAGTTTCTGTGCCAGGAACCTTCCTAGTACTATGCCTTCTGTAGCTTGCTCAGGTCCCAGTGCAACACTACAGATGAATGGTTCCCCAACTTTACCCTAGCTCTGCCTCTATTCCCTGTCTACGCTGGGCAAATTCCCATCTTACTCTGACTAGGGGAAGTCCTTCTGTATAGGCACCTTTTTTACATTTTAGATCACAATCCTTCCTCTTGTCATTTCAGAGGTATGCCTTGTCACTGTCTAACATCCTTATGTGTGCAGGTGTCCTGGAGACCCAACTTCCCTTCCTACTTTTCATGTGCTATAACTTCGTATAGCAAATTGTCCTACTGCTACTCCTTTCCTCCATACCAGTGTGATTATCCTCAACATTTTCATTTGTGGCAACCCGGGCTAAAGATTACTTTTGTGTATACCTTCTGCTTGAGTTCTGTGTCCCATTTAAAAGGATCTCTTTCTTACTCAGCTAAAGAATCTAGTTTCATGCCTGGCTTACCTTGAGGGGTGATAGATACCCTCCCTTCATTTCTGGGCTTTGATTCCATGTTGATCCACTGTGTGGCTGGCATCCTCACTCATCTCAGGGGTTTCCCATTCCTTCTGGTCCCTGTGCGACTGCAGGTTCTCCTCATGATAGCTTTGTGAATTTAGCTACACTTGTGAATTTGCAGAAAGCGAGGAGAATTGGGAAGAGAGGAAAAAACTACATTTCCTCATTTTAAAAACATTTTAGCAGCTTTGCATTAATCTACATATATACAATTCTTTTTAAAGTAAAATGACTGTATTTTCATGGAGACTTCACTGATTCTATAGATCAATTTGGAGGATTTTAACCATTTTAACAATATGAAGTCTTCTCATCCATGTATATGGAATGTCTTTACTATGTCTTCATAATTTCTGCAAAGGGTATTTTTACAGTTTTTGTTATACAAATTTTGGGCTATTTTTTAAATTATTTTTAATGCTGCTCTAAATGGAGTTCAAAAATAGTGCTCATCTTGATAATATAAAAGGACAGTTGGTTTTCAGTTTTATTTCATTCATTATAACTGATATACAAAACAAAAATTACACATTTTACTGATACATTGAGTATTGTGTTATACAGTAATGTTATCTTTTTGTGACAATGAGTGAGGTGTTATCTCCTTGCATTTTGGATTTGCATTTCTTTGGTTTTACCTTTTGTATCTAGGTTTCCTCCCAAAGCTCAGATATGGAGCTTTTCAGAGGTGACTGGGTCATGGATTTGTCATATTGTAGTAGTCCACTGATTTGTTTAGCACAGTACTAGGGATCAAAGATCAATTTATTGAAGAGGGAAGTGTGTGATACTAACCAATGCCATTCCATCTTCCATTGGAGTACACTGACTATGGAGTGAAATATGTATAGACTATGAACTAACATAAACCTTTTGTCCTTTAACCTATGAGTGTTAGATTTTTGCCCTAGCCATGATGAATTAACTAAGACTCTTGTGGATTAACGATACTGAACACTTTTTCATATGCCATTTAGCTATGTGTATCTCATATTTTGCCACTGCTATTTTAAGATAATGTTTTGCTTTATTTTGTTGCTATTGAGATTTTGGAATTCCTTATATATATTGGACCTTAACTGCATGTCAGATGTGTAGGTTTGTGAAAAATTTTTCATATTGTAGACTGTTTCTTCACTGTTGATTGTTCATTTCCCATCACAAACTCTTTTGCTTATTTTTGTAACTAAAATTTTAAAGTGTACTTCATCTAGATTGGAACTTTTTTATTTCTTATTCTGACAATCTCTGCATATTCATTTGTTTGTTCCATCCATCTGTAAGGTTGTTACTAATATGTGTCTCCTCTGTTACTCATAGTTCTGTTATTTTGTGGTTTATACTATGTGCAGGAAACTGTAATCTGAAAATATTAATGGGAAATACCAGAAATAATTCATAGATTTTAAGCCGCTGTTTTAGTAGTTGATGAAATTTCATGTTGTCCTGGCTAAGACATGAATACTGTCTTTGTCCTGAATAAACTACCTTCCCTACCTACTCCATAGCAGTTGAAAGAGAAGTAAACATAGAAACCACATTTACATGCTCTTTATTGCAGTGCTTTGTTACAATTGTTTATTTTATTATTAATTATTTTTAATATCATAATGTGTATAATTTACAAATTAAAGTTTATCATAGATATTCTGTATAGGAAAAACATCCTATTTTATGCAGTTTATCACAACAGCGATAAAGGGGAGAAACTGTTGTTGGATCTACACGTTATTTCAGTTTATGTATGTATTTCTTGTCCTTTTTACTATGCTAATGTTTCTTTATTGATTTGTTTTTTAGTAAGGTAATTTTCATTTTTAAAATATTTATTTATTTTTCTTATTAATTGCTCTAGAACTTACCAAATACATCTTAACAGAATTAGCTTTACATTTACAACTTGATTCCAATGAAATATAAAAACATGTAATTTTGTTGTTTGACCTTTTTTATATTATTATATGAATGCAATATTACATTATTGTAATTATTACATTGTTACTTTTTATAATATCTGTCCTTTAAAGAAGAGAAGAGATAAAAGAGATTAAATATATTATGCAGCTTTTGTTATATTCTGGACTTTGATATATTCAGTTTTGTGATAAGTGTTATCATTTATGATCTCTTTATTTGTGACCAAGAGTCATTTCTTAGTTTAGTGCAGCCTTGTTCCTGCTCACCTCCTTTGTATTATCATTAGTGAATATATTACATTTATATATTATGGATCTAATAATATCTAATTTTTATATGTAATGTTTTAATAGATACCTTGAAATCAGTTAAGAGTAAAGGAAAAGAAACATGTTTTTATGCTATGTGGGATCTAATTAATATCTAGTCACTCAATTTTAATATGAAAGAATCTTTTATTATGTCTTAAGATGACCAGGTAACCAGTGAGATAGGATCAACATAATTCAGATTTTATTTAGG
>NW_004524614.1:13511782-13516652 GCF_000260255.1 Octodon degus
TTTGAGCTCTTTGAATATGGTTTCATTGTGCTTCGTTCTCTGTACTTTTTTATTTTATTTTCTTTTTGATGAGAAGGTGACATAGATTTTATTGTTAAAATTTATTCCCTGGTAAAGGAAGAGTCCTTTTTTTCAGCTTCGTTAATAATTTGCTGCTTTTTAAGTTATTTTTCTATTGTTTTAAAAAATTCTTTATCTTCAGTGTTTGAAGAAGTATTAGTAAAGCTTCAGAGTAGTGTGTTTTGTGTAGAACAGTATTAAATTATAAATAAAATTTATTTTCTGTATACCTCAGTTCACATTTAATATATTTTATATTTTGATTTTTAACTAATATTTGCATTTAATTTGTATTTTAACCTTTTTAATTTGGGTAAACTCAAATATGTGTCTTTTGCTAGTTATTCCAAATGTTCTTGAAAAGAATGTTACACACTTCTTCTTGTAAGAAATGGTCTAATATACATGGAGAGTCTTGTGCAAATATGCCTATCATTGATTTGTATAAAGTTTTAAAGCCTGGGCCAGGGGGAATCACTCAGTGGCATAAGTGCCTGCCTGGAAAGTGTAAGGTCCTGAGTTCAATCCCTGATAATGAAAAAATAAAATAAAAGAAAGAAAGAAAGAATAAAAATTTAAAGGCTTAAAAATAACAAGTGTCACAGGTAGGAAAAATAGAAGAAAATTCTTATATTTGTGTAGTGCGTTATATGTTTATAATCTAATTATAGTATTATAATCGTTTTTTAAAATCTATGTGTTTATTACTCCTGCAGAGCAATAGAGGGCTTTGTGTTCTTGACTTATGGATTCAAAAGTAAGGGCTGGCACAACTAGGGTTGGATCCCTGGTATCCCCTGCTGCACCAGCCCTGCCCCCTAGGTGCTCTGAGCCGAGGACCAAGTCCTGGCATGGTGTTTCACTCCTATAATCCCAGTGCTGGGAGACTGAAAAGAGGGAGTTCACTTGCAGTCTGAGCTGCATAGAGACCCTGTACAAAAAAAAAAAAAAGAAAAAAGTTAACACAATTTCTTTCTAAATAGGAACAAGTTTTATTCGACATCTTACATTACATTTCCATGAAAATATCTCTTAGATATTCAAAGAGCTTATTCAAACAAGTTAATTTCAGAATAAACAGTGGGAAGCACAGAGAGAACAAAGGTTCTGTTTTAGACAGTTGAATGTACAAACTGTTTGGCAATGGTAAAATGCATACATAGAAAAGCTAAGTACAGTGTTTTTCAACACAATTGGCAGCACTTTGTTTTTAGTTGTTGCTTTTAGAAAACAGGTATGGTGAGTTTTAAGAATCGTAATAACTTTTTTTGCATTCTTACTCTTCAAAAGACAGAATCAATTAAATGTTTCAGACTACTTGTTTTAAAACATAGTATCCCAGAGCCAAAAAACAATGATCTATCTAATGATTTTTGGAATAAAATCTATGTATGAAAAACAGAATTCTTGAATTCATTGACAGTTATAAAAATTCTCATCAGTAATTACTGGCACAAAATTTCCAGCTCAAAATAGATTGTTACTTGCAAGTTCCATGTAGGCAATTTTCGTATTCATATTTAATGGTTTCTATTTTTTTTGTGATAACCAATTCTGTTATAATTGTGATAAGTAAATGGAAGGGCTCTAGTCTGTCTGGACAAACCAAAATTTCAGTGGACAAATGCTGAAAAGCAGTAAGTTTTACAAATAGTAGAAAACAATAATTTTATGATTAAATTGAGTTTTCAGGACAGCCAAAATCAATAGAGGTGAATAGTAGTAGATTTTAATATTAAGAGTTAAGATTGGATAATTTTATTCTAAACTTTGAATTTTCTCTCAGTAAAGGGTGGTTTTGAAATGACTGGAAGAAAAAACAAAAGTGCTTACATGAGGGTATCATCATATAATTTTATAATTCTAAGAATTATGTGTATTACTTATTACTAGTCCTACCAGAATTATCTTAAGCATTATCAAAGCTAAAAGATTATAAATGAGCTGTAAGAAGCTTATTTGAATGAAAATCTGAAAGACATGGGAAAATTTAAAAAAATGAAGTTGATTCATCTTCAAATTATGATATAATCCCTGAACACAAAGTTCCATGGGGTACTGGAGAGATGGTTAATCATTATAGGAACCAGGAACTGCTTCATAAAGAAGGCCTGTACAGCTTTTAAGATTGTTTTAGAAGTTTTGAGATTCAATGACTTCTGTTTCTTAAGCTGGGTAAGGGTATGTTTCACTCAGCTAACTCTCATGAATTCATGCAACTTACAGTATTGTGCTTTTAATTTTTTTAATACTATGCTTTTTTCAAAAAATATATAAATTGTTATTCTTTAACATTTTTTTCTTAAGGAGATAATATTAGGATTTTCAAAAGATCTTTGAAAATCTGCTAATTACAAATTTATTTGATAAATTTTATAAACACTCAATGTGACTTTATACCAAGGAAGAGTGCACAAAATACTTGTTTTTATATATTTGTCAGTATAGTCAGTGCAGAGCTTGGAACCCTTGGAAGCAAAGTACTGTTTAAGAGTAATCTCAGAGTGATTCTGACTTTTTGATTGAGACCATTAGTTTTGAGGCACAAGGAAGTTACTACCTGGCATAGCAGAGTGGTCTTGCTGGGTTGATGATGTTGTGAAGCATGAGCTTTATAAAAAAAGAAGCTGTTACCAGCAGAACAGAAGGAACCACAACTTCCATAATTCTCAGGACTTTGGAGTTTAATTCCATTGAGAGTGGGATTGTGTATAAATCCACAGATTTGCTGTAATTATTGTATGAGTGAATGACAACACTGAAAGTTAAATAGAAGTCTTTTCAAATTGTCTCTAATCACATCATTTCTACACATTAATTTTTTTATCTTTACATGGTATTGGTTGATGTGACAACTTTAATTTTACCTTGTAAGGTCTAAAATAACTCTTTTATCCATAGAACTATATGCATCTTAATTTTTTTCATATTAGAAAAATAAATTTCATGAACTTGCATCTTGGCAAATAATGACTTCATTTGATACATCTTTTCTTTGTAATAGCATTATTACATTATTCTTAGGCATTGGTTAGTATCAGTGTTTCATTGTGTTTGAAATAGTACCATAATTATAGAATCCAGAACATGGCATTTTTATTAACGTGATATAGATCATTATTGCATTGGCTTAATTCTTTTCTACTCTATTGAAGCAGTGACTTCATTTCATTCATTAATATTTTGTGTACTAATCCTCTGTCATTTATTGACATACTTGTGAATATAATCTCTTTCTCCTCTACATTTATGCTTGCCGATGCTTGCTAAATGGTGATAATAATGATTGTAGGGCACACAGTTGAATAAAGTTTAACAATTTGTTGAATACTTATTATATGCAAGGAAGTCTTCTGAGCTTTGAGAATTAAGTATGATTAAACACATATTCTCTTTATGAGAATGTAATTACATCCCTAAATATTTATAAGTTGTTACGTGCACCAGAAAAGAAATACAATGCAAATACTATTAAAACTTTGTGCAAATACTGCTAAAACTTTCTAGTTAGAGAGGATTTAAGAAGTATTTATAGACAAGGAATTTAAGGGTCTGTGGAGTTGAATAGATTTTAGAAGGTGAGCAGGAAGTGATGATAGCATTTGAGACCCAGGGCTGAGTGAAAGGCTAGAAATATGAGAGTACAAGGTATGTTTTGTTGACTAATAATTAGACAGATCTCGATGATAGAACAACAGTAGGCTTATAATCTTACAATTAAATATGAGGATTAGAGTGATTATAATGCATTGGTAACTGAGATATAATAGGTTACTGAAGGTTTGAATATCAAAATAGTATGTGGATGGTATGTCTAGTCAAGTGTAATGATAAAACATTTGTATTAGGAAAAATTGATCTTTTTTATTTTTTAGGTAGGTTCAGAAATGTAAATTAGAATCTGAATGGTTTTTGGAGTGAACTGAAAAGAAATAATATTGAATGGAAGATTATTTTACAATGCAGAGAGCACTCTTGGTTTTACTCCATGAAATAGAATTCATTGAATATTGCAAATTACAAGTTATATCAGCTATAACATAGTATTGCAATTAATGCACTATTATTATCAGTTACATCAGTTATAATAGTGTTAGATGAGAGCAATAGATATTGTCATTTATGTATTTATAATTTTTATGTAAGTTAAATAGAAAAATGGCTATATTTGTTTTAAATAAAGTTTTATCAAGATTAGATTTGCAAAATAAAATGCTTCTGCTCATGCATCCAAAAGATAAACCTAGTTTTGTTGAGTTATACAGTATTCTGGCTTTTTTTCTCCTCATATCTACCTTAAGTAATTCTGACTTAGGTGATTAGGGGTCCATTTAATGAGGCCTTTTCTCATTTATTTATTTAATTTATTTTTTAGTTTCTTTTTCATTAAGCAAGCATGTTTTATTTTTTTATTTTATTTTTTGTGTATGATAAGGAGATAGTTTTTATTTTTTCCCCATAAGTTTATTGAGAAATAGCAATGAGACAGTTTGAAACCAAATTGGTAGGACAGTTTCAATAATTAACACATTGCATACATTCTTTTTTTTAAATTTATTTTTTTATTGAGAAATAAATATGAATGAGACAGTGTCACAGCTGATTAACAGGACAGTTTTGATAGTCAGTACACTGTACATTGTTATCTTCTTAGTGGTTATCCATGGTACAAGAAACAGACAGGATATTCTGATCAAACAGTGTTAGTACACCTGTTTCTTCTCATTGAGTTAAGCGAAAGTAGCTGTAAATTTATCCTATTTTGTATATATAAATACAAAATGATCTTTCCCTTGTATCTTTTAAAAAA
>NW_004524614.1:13524606-13525457 GCF_000260255.1 Octodon degus
TGTTTTCTTTGTCTCAATTGAATTAATTTCTGCTCTCATTTTTATGATTTCTTCCCGTCTTTAGGCTCTGGGTTTGGTTTGCTCCTCCTTTTCTAGTTGTTGAAGGTGCAGCATTAGGGTATTTATTTGTTCCCATTCTGTTTTCCTAGTGTGTGTGTTCGCAGCTATGAATTTCCCTCTGAGAACTGCTTTCATCGTATCTGATAAATTACAATAAGTTGTGCTTGAATTTTCATTGAATTGTAGATATTGTTGAATTTCTTGTTCAATTTCATCTGTGACCCATTAGTTGCTGAGAAGGGTGTCATTTAATTACTATGTTTTTAAGGTTTTTTTCTGGTTTCTTCTGTCATTTATTTCCAGTTTTATTGCACTGTGGTCAAATAATGTGCATGGGATAATTTCTGTTTTCTTACCTATACTTATGCATGACCTATGGACCAGTATGTGGTCTATTTTAGAAAATGACCCGTGTGCAGCTAAGAAAATTGTGTATTCAGCTGTGTTTGGGTGGAACATTCTGTACATGTCCACCAAGTCCTTTTGTTTCAAGCTCTGGTTCAGTTCTGTTATTTCTTTGCTAAGTTTTTGTCTGGTTGACCTATCTTTTGGAGCTAAGGGGGTGTTAAGGTCTCCTGTTAAAATTGTTGTATTGGATATTACATTTTTCATGTCCATTAAGATTTGCTTTATGTAGTTGGGTGCTCCCGTGTTTGGTGCATACATATTTATGATTGTTACCTCTTCCTCTTGAATTTCTCCCTTAACCAGTAGATAGTGGCCTTCTTTGTTTCGCTTGATTATTGTTGGTTTGAAGTTGAGACTGTCTGAGAATAGGATTGCTAACCCTG
>NW_004524614.1:13525557-13533429 GCF_000260255.1 Octodon degus
TGAGCCTTTTACAGCTCATCGTATTAATATGGATTCACTTTGTATACCTCATTTTTATACTTTTCTACTGGATGGTTAAGACCAAGATATAGCAAGACCTATATACCCAAAAATGTAAATTTTGTATCTGATAAGGTCAGCCAAGTACTCTCAGGATTTATCCTGGAGCCCTGTACCACCTTTTGTACATCCTTTTGTCAGTGTCTGACATGAGGATGAGTCACGGCCATTGCTTGACCAGTTTGCTCTCTTTGAAAGCTTGAGAAAATGTTTTTTCTCTCCATGTGACTCTCCCCAGGCTCACTTTAGATCATTGAACACATTTCTCTGTGGTTCCATAATCTTGATCAGAAAATTTGGAGCACAACTGAGTTACATATTGTTACAGTACAGGTTCTCCTGTGTCCTCAGTCTTCACTGACCTTGAAAGGCTAGGGCCAAATGTTGGCTAATCATGTAGCCCTTCCTTTTCTCCAAATTTTGATCTGCTAACTTAGGTTGTTAACCCTCTAGAAGAGAAGCTAATTATTAACCTGCAATATATGCAGTTCGGTTTATCCTATCTGTACAAATATCAAACATTTTGGCATATCCTGGAACAGGTATTTTCCATCAGATATTGATACGTTGAACGTTAAGTCCTTACAGAATATGAAGGAAAAATAATTATATAAAAGTAGAAATAAGCATTTACATATTTTTACAAAGAACCTTAGAAACCTAGTCATATACGGAATTGTAAGTCCTTATATTAGGGAGACAATGCGATATTTACAGATGTGGGTCTGGTTTATTTCACTAATAAGTATATCTTCAAGGGGCATCCACTTAAATATGAAGGCTTCAAGTTTATCATTCCTTATAGCTGAGTAGTACTCCATTATATAAAAGTACCACATCTTTTTCAACCATTCCACATGTGACGGGCATACACAGATTCAAAATGGACATTCATCTGTGTCCCCTTTTTGTGTTTAGTTTCGTTATTTGAATGTTATAGGTATGATAACTCAGCAAAATATTCTAAAACAGTCCAGGACTCTTATGGACTATTTTTTAGTTTTTAATAGTACATTTTTGGATTAATCATTACATTTCTTGTGGGGAGCTAATGCAAGTACATTTTACATCTCAATTCTTCTTAAACTCCTTTTCTACTCTTCACTCTTTTGTTCCACTTCTCATTTGAGAAGAATATATAAAACAATATCCTATTATCTTTTTATTCCCTTTTTTAACACATTGGATTTCTCATACAAAACAATCCCGATTTTTAATCTTATGTGTCAGATTTGTTTCATTTAACATTCTGTTCTAAAGGGGCATGCATTTTCTTACACATGAATTATCCTTCCTTTTGGCAGTATAGTGTTCCATTGTGTATAAATGCATTTTCTTTATGCATTCCTCTGCTGATAGACATACAGGCTATTTCTAAGATTTAGCTATCATAAATTACATTGTTATAAATATGTGTGTGCATGTAGCATAGTAATATGATGTCTTTTGGAATAGATACTTATTAGTGGAATAGCTAGTTCAAAAGGAAACTAGATTTAGTTACTTGATGAATCTCCATACTAATATCTGTATCATCAGTCAGTGTAGAAGGATTCCTTCTTTCCTGTAGCCTAGCCAATACTTGTTATTTGAGTTTTTTGATGATAGCTATCTTTTTTGGAGTAAGATGGAATTGTAGTGTTATTTTAGTTTTCATTTTTCTAATGGCCAGAGATATTGAACTTTTTTTTTTTTACTTATTATTAGCCAGTTATACTACTTTTTCTACAAAGCATCTATTCCTTTCTATTGTCCACTTTTGGATTGGGTTCTTTGTTTTGGGGATTCTAATTTTTTGGAGTTCATTATATGTTCTCATGTGAGGTATAGCTTGCAAAACTTTTTTTTTTTTTTTTTTTTTTTTTTATTCTATAGGTTGTCCTTTCACGTCAAAGATTGTTTCTTTTACTGCACAGAACCTTCTTTAATTTTTATATGACCCCTTTGGTTGATTTTCGGTACTATTTCTTTTGCAGTTGAGGTTCTGTTCAGAAAGCTCTTACCTATGTCTGTCTTGAAGAATTTTGCCTATTTTATCTTCTTGGAGATTGTTTCCACTTGATCATGTCAATCTTTGATCCATTTAGATTTTAACCCCAAGGGGCATTAGTATGTATAAATACAGCTACCCATATGTTCAAATGAAAATATATACTTTAGCGTAATGATAGCCAGCTGTGTGTCTCACTAACTGCGTTGGCAAATATAGTAAACAATCTTTGCATTCATCACTTGGTGTGACAAACAACAAGGTTTGTGCTTGTATGTCAAAGTATAAATGGGCGAATTTTATATTATGCACTGTTACATTTTTCTGTATTTAGAGGTTTTTCATTGCATGCTTTTGATTTTTCTTATAGAATTAGACTAGTTCAGTACAATGTCTCATAGAAGTCTGCTTTTTGCAACTCAGGAAAAGGTGAAAGTGAACTATGAGCTGGTTCAGACTTCAGTGATGGCTCTGGTCATGTAAGCAGAAGAAGTTAGCACTATGTGAATGTTAGCAATGTATGAGCGATACAAAAGTATACAAAACCTTGATTCTGATGAAGATGAAGACAGTAATATATGCAAATATTTGATGAGTTAAAATGTACAAAGTGGTCATGCATATCTGAATGATTCAATATTAGAACTAGGTTGAAAATGTTATTAGGTTCTTCCTAGGATAAAACTGATTGGAATGCCAACACTGACTCAGTGTTAAAAATTGTTTGTAATGGATGATGTGCTACGTGATGTTTTGAAATACATTAGTAATGAAATACAAGTAAAACATTTACATTCATCAGTAATAATATTCAAAAATATATTTATTGTAACACCTTACTATCCAAACTAGCAGGACTTTATCATTCTAATGTGCTAATGAAAATCTAAAGAATTTATGGAGAAATGACGGATGTGACATTAAGATTTTTAGAACAATAATGACACTCAAGAGATTTGGTGTCTTTCAAAATAGCCTGCATTTTGAGAAAAAAAAAAAAATGCCAAGAGAGAAAAAAGAAAATGTCCAACAGTTTGACAACTATTCACTCATTTTTTGAAAGCTTTGTTTTGAACTGTCAAGCAATTTACGTAGTGTCTGAATATATAACAGTTGACAAACACCTTGCATAATTTCATGGTGGTTGAAGATTTTAGCAGTATAGGCCAAATAAACCTTCCAAATATGGTATAAAAATATAGATCCTGGTAAATGCAGACATTTTACAGCTTGAGCTAAAAAGTTTACTTTGGCACTTAGCTATTAGGTCTTTATTTGTATAGTAATAATCCATATGGCATTGTAAACACACCTGTGGCACTTATTTTCAAAAGTAACTTAAATGTCATATTTGACAGTTCATGAGTTACTTATTGATGTTTCTTTCACTAAAATAATAACAACAATAACAAACAAACTGCTTGGCCAGCAGAGGAAGTATTTATTAAAACAAAGTGAAGACTCCTGAAAAATTTTGCAGGTTCACAATAGAGAAATGTATAAATTTTGGATTTCAGAAAGTCATATCAGATTGGGGACATAGCTCAGTGGAACAAATGTCTCCCTGGCTGTGCAAGGTCCAGAGTTGATTCTTGATTCCTGGTACTCAACCAAAAAAAAAAAAAAAAAAAGGAAAAGAAAAAATATAAGAAAGCCATATATTGGCTTCCTATGCAGTTAAGAAAAAGTAGATTTGACACTGTCAACATTACACTATTATGATAAAATTGATAGTGAAGCTGGGTGTGGTGCTGCATGCCTGTAATCGTAGCACTCCAGAGGCTCCAGCAGGATTATATGAGTTCAAGTATAACTTGTGCTACCTAATGAGTTCAAGGCTTGTCTGGATTATGTAGGGGACCCTTTCTCAAAAGAAACAGGATTGATACTGAATTCTCAATACAGATGAAGACAGAATGGGTCACGTTTTACAATAAAAGCAAGGTTATTGTTGAGTTATGCAGCAAATTGTAATGTCACTTGAGACATAAAATGTTGGTCAGTGGTTGTGTTTTCCTGGGTTGTAAACATGTCAGGCATAAATAGTTCCACAGTTTTCAAAGAAAATAGCAAACTTCTAGGGAGGTGGTGGAGAGATAAAAGCAAAAAAAAGAGAGCCTCACTGGGATGTGCTGTCCAGACACTGAAATATAGCAATGTGAGGAGTAAAAGTAGGAGGGAAGTGGGTCTATAGGACACAAGAAGGATATGAAGTGAGAATTAAAGGCCATGGGGAAAACAAAAGAGACAGAATTTAATGAAGAAGGAGTTCAGATGGCCCTTTCTCCATGAGACTGGGCTCACCATGTGAGAGGTGGCTTGAATGAACAGATAGATGCACAGTGATTACTTTTGACCTCAAGAAGTCTCCATTATAAAGACACCATTGGAAAAGAGCAGTTGACACAGAAGACTGCTGTCTGATGACTTAGTTGGGTTCAGATGTCCAGAAGGAGATCACATTTGAGAAGGAGCCAACTTGGACAAAGGCCAACGAATGCAAAGCAGCTGCTTGCTCCTTGCGGATTCCAATGTCAAGATAATGGAGCCAAGCTCCAATTGGAAGGAAGCCAGAGAGCCAAACCTGCAGGAAATGCATAGACTGCTGCAGGGTACACTGGTCTGGTTTCAGGCTCGTAGGCAGAACACAGCCTGAACATCAGTGGAACTAAAGGTTCAGGCTTATCAGGATGGTCCACTACTCCTGAGTTAAGCTGCTGGGGACTTGCTGGGATTAATCAACATGAATCTGGATTCTGTCTGCCCATTTCATCTGCCAATCACATCAGAGACATACACCTTGGATTGGACATTTTTTTTTCCTGGTAGTTTGTTCTTGTTTTTATTTTAATTATTTATTTATTTTAGATTTCTTTTTTTTATATTCCTTTTAATTTTTATTTATTTTTTTTCCATAATTTTATTGATAAAAAATAGCAATGAGACAGTTTCAAATCAAATCAGTAGGACAGTTTCAATAATTAACACATTGCATACATTCCTCCCAGTGGTTAATTGCTGTACAAGATGTGGACATGATATCCTATCTACAAACACCATTATAACAAATCACTGTATTCATTAAGGGAATGTAAGTATATATCTATCCTAAGAACTTTGAATACACAGACACAAAATGGACATTCATCTGTATACCCTTTTTTTGTTCCGTTATTTGAATATTATAAGTGTGTTAACTCAGCAAAATAATCTAAAAGAGTTCAGTAGTCCACAATAGTATTGGGTCTTCCGCTTGACTGGCAATGTCAGAAATTGTTGACCTGAGTCCCCTACAGCTCAACATAACAGCATGGCTTTACTTCTTATATTTCGTTTTTATACTTTTCTGCTGGGTGGTTAAGACGAAAGTAAAGCAGGACCTATGCAACAAGAGTTGTAGCTTTTGGGTCTAATAAGGTCAGTGAAATCCTCTCAGGATTTATCCTATGATCCTCTACCTCAGATTGTTTGTCAGTGTCAGCCATGTGGATGAGTCACGGCCATTGTTTGGCCAATGTGCTCTCTGTGAAAGCCTGAGAGAATGTTTTCTCTCCATGTGACTCTCCTTAGGCACACTCTACATCATCGATCACTTTCCTCTTTGACCCCATATTCTCCTTGATCAGAAAATTTGGGACACTGCCGAGTTACATGACGATACAGTACAAGTTCTCATATGTCCTGAGTCTTAACTGACCTTGGAAGGCTAGGGCCAAAATGTTGGCTTTCCTTGCAGCCCTCCTTTATCTCTAATTTTGGTCTGCAAACTTAGGTTGTTAACCATCCAGAAGACAAGCTTATTGTTACTACTGTGCAACTTAGGCTGTTAAGCTCACTATCGGTGTGGATATCGAACATCTTTGGAACAGGTATTTTTCATCAAGTATTGATATGTTGAACTTTTTAAGTCCCTACAGAATATGATAAAAAACATTTAAAAATTAGAATATATTTAAAAACTAGGCATAAAGAATTATATACTTCTTATGTTTACACATAAGTCCAAAAATCTAACCATATACAACCTTTAAGCAGGACAGTCCCACAATATTCGTTTTCCTGTCTTTTGCATTCATTCACCACCCCTTTCTTTTTGAACAACCATTTACCCGAGAGACTTCATAGCAGCAACTGGCATGTCATGACAAGCAGCCCATATTCAGAAGACCAGAATGACAGGCACTCCAAGTGTGAAACTACTATTACATATTACCATCTACACTGCAGTTGCTTAGTTCACAGGTAGCAGTATATGTAGTTAGTGAGGGTGAGAATCTTTCGAATTAACTGCTAGAATAAAAAAATCTGGAGATTCTCAGGCTCATTGCCTTGCCCATCTTCTACATATAACTGTATGTCTTCACATTGTCATGTTTCCTAACTCTTCTCCTTTCCCTATCTTGATTAGTTAGTCCTAGAGATCCTGCTTCCCTTTTACTTGTATTAAAACTTTCTAATTGTATTTCTTCTTTTGAGCTCTTATACTAGGGAAACTATATGATATTTACACATGTGTGTCTGGTTTATTTCACATATGAGTATATGTTCAAGTGGCATCCACTTGAATATAAAGGCTTCGAGTTTATCATTCTTTTTTTTTTTTTTTTACAGTTTATTTCTGTTTCAATATACATTTTTCCAGTCGTTTTACAGAGAACATATATTATGGTTTTATAATAAAAATATTTGGGGGACAGTGTTTTCAGAATGCACACCAAAAAATACCCAGTGGCTACAAAAACACAGACTAAAGGTACTAAAGCAAAATGACAAGGTGTGGAAGGTTTCTCCCACCAAAATGGAAAATGACCTCATGGTTATCTATCTATCTATCTATCTATCTATCTTAGCTTCTTAATATCTCCAATTAGAAAAAAAAATACCTCCAATTAGAAACATCAGTAGACCAGAAATCTCAAGAATATTTCTTAAATGATAAAGATGATCTGCTTCACGATTGTTTATACTCTTAATAGATGCAAAAAAACCTGAACTTTTAATGCAAATTCCTATCATGTAAACTGTAACTTAAAAAGAAGTAAGCAAAACAACTGTTACGTGGAATTTAAAGAACCCGTGGAATCGAAACCCAGCTTCAATGTTGAACGAGGGAGCCAGGATAGCTGAAATTCGCCAAAGTGGCCATTAGCTCCTCTTTGCTCTCTCGATCCGCAGTGAGCCAGTCTTGTGATTTACCCAAGCTTCCCCTTGAACCAATATCATGAGAATCCACACACTTTACGTGCAAGTCATCAGTGATAGTAACTCCAGGGCCTGCAATGTGAGCAACTTTTCACAGGAAATTGAATCCCAGACCCGCTAAGCTTCCTGGCAGGGAAGGTGCTCCAGCTTAAAGTGAAGCTCTGATTCGCTTCACAAAGTGTATCTTAATATATCCAGAGGAGCAAAACTAAAAAACAACTAAAAGACAAACTGCTATAAAACATTTCACAGTCAGCCAATCATTCTTCCCAGAATAACAGGTAGTTAACATGTAACTCACTTAATATACTAACTTAACTTTTCCAAATTTTCATGTGCAAAGGAAAGACTCAAAGTTAAAACCAATTATAAAAACCACTATATGAAGTGGTCAAAGGTGATTTACACTGGTCAAATGTGATGCCTTCAGATGGATTTTATCATATTCTTTCATGTTTATTAAAATAAAATGTATTCATTATCAATACCCATAGAAGCATTTACCATATTTAAAAAAAAAATTTAATGCTATCAAAAGGTGAGGTCGCATTAATCTTGTTTTCCTTCTCGCCACTGTCGTGAGCCTTCATTCCAAGCCACATACACAAAAAGGGCCAGCA
>NW_004524614.1:13538054-13552575 GCF_000260255.1 Octodon degus
GCCATAATTCTGATAGGTTTTCCTTTGAATGTGATCTGCTTCTTTTCTCTAGCAGCTTTCAGTAGATTATTCTTGTGCTGAATTTCTGGGATCTTGACTATTATATGTCTCGGTGTGTTTTTCATGTGGTTGAGGTTACTTGGCATTCTGTATGCTTCTGTTACCTGAATGTCAGGTTGTTTCCTTATATTTGGGAAGTGTTCTGTTATTACTTGTGCCCATATTTTTTAATGTCATTTATATTGACTCCTTCTTTCTCATTGATGCCTATTATTCTCACATTGTTCATCTTTGCATCATCTTGCAGGTGATGGATAATTCTTTCCTCTATCCTCGTTTTTTTTTAAGAGATCCTTTCTTACCTTTTCATTAGCCACACCAGCATCTTCAATATCTGCAACTCTGTCTTCACTTGCATTTAAAGAGTTTTGCAAGCTTGTGATTGAGGTTTTAATTTCCTCTTTATCTCTTTGACTCTGCTTCATGCGATCCATCTTTCTTGTATTGCTCATTCAGGAATCCATCATTTTTCTAATCTCTATTTTTTTATCAGTGCCTTCTTTAGAAGCAGTTATAAAATGTTTTAGTGCAGTGTTTTTCTCAGATTGCGTTTTCTCCCTATGTTTTTGTAGTTGCTTCTTTCCTGCAGATGCTATGAGTTCTGAGAATTCTTTTTTTATTTCAGGAAAGAATTGCTTTCTGAGTTCATCTATAACTTTCTGCTGTTGCTTATTTACTATCGATGCTATTAATTCATACATTGGAGCCAAGCTAGCGTCCTCTGCACTTGTTCTGGGTGGGCATTGGGTTTCCTCCATATGTTTCTGCATTTGATTCTTTACTGCAGATGTTATTAATTCCCGGATTTTTTTAATTTCCAATCTGAATTCCTCTATATCTTTCTGCAGCCGTTTCTTTATTTCAGAAACCATTGATTCCTTGCTTTCAGCTGTGTGATTCCCAATTTGTTCTGTGTTGGTGTCCCCTGCACTTGTTATGGGTGGGCTTGAGTTCTGAGGTTGCATTTTGTTCCTTCTCGTCATTTTGTGTAGCACTGTCTTCTGACCTTTATGATAGATCTTTGTTGCAGTTAAAACCTTTGCGGGTACTGGAGTTCTGATGCAGATCTACAAAGTTTGGGTTTATCCAGCTGTCCCTGGCTTTGGTCTGGCTGCTGTGCTCAGCTGCTCCCTGCTACTGTCCTTTGGGGTTTACCTGTTGTGCCCCTGTGGCAAGATTTTCTGCTCCTGGAGTAGCTGGGTGGTTCTATCCTCTACACTCTCTGCAGGGATTGCAGCTGCATGGTTACACCCCAGGCCTGTATGCCAGGCCTGAGCTGAGCCTGGAGGGGACAAGGTAGAGTAGGGGGGAGAGGCAGCTCTCCTACACACTCACCTTGCCTGAGCTAGGACTGGATCTGGGGTTTCCCGGAACATTGCAGAAATTCCTACCCTGTGTGTGGGGTTTGTGGTGTACTAAGGATTGATGAGGGGCGTCCCAAGGAGGTGGAAGAGGGTTTCACCCACGCTGCGGCTGCGCTGGAACCAGTAGTAGTTCCTGCCAGCGCAGGGTAGTGGGAAGCTCTCCCACACACTCACCTGGCCTGGGCTAAGACTGGGTCTGGGGGTTCCAGGAACGTGGCAGAAGTTCCTCCTGGGTGGGTGGGGTTGGGGAGGTGCTGCAGAGTGGTGGGGGGGCCTCCCAAGGTGGTGGAAGAGGGTCTCACCCATGCTGCGCCTGGGTTGGGACCAGTAGTAGTTCCTGCAGGCTCAGGGTAGGTGGAAGCTCTCCCATACACTCACCGGGTCTGGGCTATGACTGGGTCCTTGTTCTTGTTTTTAATAAGTGTGAATATTGTTTCTAGTTTTTTTTTTTTTTTTCTTGTTGCTGTCCTGTTCTGTTCTTTATTCTCTTTATTCCTTCTCTCTTTTTCTCCTGTCTTCTTCCCTGGTTTACCAAATTGTGCATGATCTTCCTTTGGCCACAAGCCTTGCTTCTAATAATTTCCTCTTCTTTTGTTTCTCTATATTTTACTCCAACTCCTTTTAAATTTTCTTCCTTGAGGGTAAACTTGCCAAACTGGGCATGCATTTACTGCATATAATCTTCTATCTCATTTTACATTTTGTTATATAATGACAAATCAAGTTCATATGGTTAATGATGGCGAATAATGGTTAAAGGGGCGTATTAATGGTTACCTTGATACGATTTTTTTCTTCTAAAGAACTATGCAAGAGGAAGATATAACAATCAGAAATATATATCCCACAAATACTAGCACATCCAATTATATATAAAACAAATATAGATGGGCATGAAATGTCCAATAAGTGATAATACAATTATGAGGGAACTCAATACTGTACTGTCAGAAATAGAAGATCAAATAGACAAAAAAAAATCTACAATGAAATATTAGAAATGGGCCTGGGGAGATAGTTTGGTGGTCTGAGCATCTGCCTGTCAAGTGTAAGGACCCATGTTCAATCCTCAGTGCCACATGCCGTGCTGGCCCCAGAACCCTAGGGGTGCTGTGCCAGCCACTGAAGCCAGGTGTGGTGCTACAGGCCTATAATCCCCGCTCTTGGAAGACTGAGACAGGAGAATCACTACCAGTGTGAGCTGCATACCGAGACCCTGTACCAAATGAATGAATGAATAAATAAATAAATAAATAAATAAATAAATAGCTTCCTTATGGGACACAATGAAAGCAGTCCTATGAAGGAAATTTGTAGCAATGAATACTAATAAGGAAAACAGTTCAAGTTCAAATAATCTAAGGTTGAACCTCAAACTTCTAGAACAGAGAAAGTCAATCTCAAAGTTTGTACAAGGGAGGAAATTATTAAGATCAGAGCGGAAATTAATGCAATGAAGACTAAGAAAGCAACACATAAAATAAGTGAATGAAATACTTAGTTCTTTGACAGATTAAATTAATGAACTCTTAAACAACTATCAAAAGGAGGAAAATATCAGATCCATACAATTAGCAATGAAAAGGATGAAATCAGAGAAGGTCCTTTAGAAATCCTATACCTACTTTGAGAAGCTATATTTTAATAAGATGGAAAATGCAGAAGAAATGAAACTGAGTTTTAGATACATATGAATTGCAGAAGCCAAATCAAGAAGATATAAGAATTCTAAATAAACCAGTATCATTCAGTGACTTTGAAGATGTAATTAAAAACCTACTGTCTTGGTTACTTTTTTCTCATTGCTGGGACAAAATACGTGACACCCAGAATGAAGAAAGGAAAGGTTTATTTAACTCTCAGTTAGTGTAGGTTTCAGTCTATACTCAGCTAGCTCCAAGGCAGAGTGTCACTTGGCAGAGGGTAACAGCTCATGGTGACAGAAAACAGCAAAACAGCAAGAGCAAAATGGCAGGAGCAGTGACAGTAATGGCCACAGAGAGTAAGTCTGACTCCTTTATGTTACATTTAGGCTGTCTGCTCCAGGCTGAGTGTAGCACTCAGACACATAATCCCAGCAGTGGATCTTGAATTAATCACAAAGTCTAGAAGTCTGCCCCATGACTGCATGAGGCTTTGTGGGGGACAACTAGGGTTAACAAAGAATTGAGCAATGCAGGTATGGCTCAATTTTTTGACAACAAAATCCCAGACCTTGATGAATTTACTGCTACAATCTAGAAGAAATGTAGAGAAGATCTAATACCACTACTTTTCAAACGCTTCAATGAAATTGAAAAGGAACCAGTACTCCCAGATTCATTCCTTAATACAAGCATTACCCTGATACCAAAACCGGAGAAGGGTCCAGCCAAAAGAGAGAAGTATAGGCGAATTTCTCTTATGAATATAGATGCAAAAAGTCCTCAATAAGATACTGCCCTACAGAATGCAGGAAATCATCAAGCAAATTATACAAAATGAACAAATGGGATTCATACCAGATATACAGGTATGGCTCAATATATGCAAATCAATAAATGTGATATACTGTATTAATAGAGTAAAAAACTAAAACCATATGATCATGTCAGTAGATGCAGAGAAAATGTTTGATAAAGTCCATCACACATTTATGATAAAAATGTTACAGAAAAAATAAATGGTCTTTATCTTACTCTGATAAAAGCCATCTAACTAATCAACAGCCAACATTATACTGAATGGACAAAACTGGAAGATTTCACTCTAAAATCAGGAATAAGCAAAGATGTGCATTGTCACCATTCTTACTAAATATTTCCTGGAAACATTAGCCAAAGGAATTAGACAAGACAAAGAAAAGGAATAAGGGCAAGTGCCTGAGTTCAATCCCCAGTTCTGAAAAAAAAAAAAAAAAAAAAAAAGAATAAGGATAGGAAAGGAAGAAGTTAAATTATCATGATTTGTGGATGACATGATACTGTACATAGAACACCCCTAAAACTTCACCAAAAGATTTCTCCATTTAAAAACAAAATTCATTAGCATAGCAGGATACAAAGTTAACACTTAAAAATCAGTAGACTTCCATACATAATGATAAAGCCATTGAAAGAAATTTTGGAAACAACACCCTTCATGATAACATCCACACCAAAAGAAAAAAAAAAAAGAAAAAAATAGGAATCGATATAATGAAGAAATTATAGATTGTAGAGGCTAACAGAAAATGGAAGGATAGCCTTTTTTTCATGGACAGGAAGAAAGAATACAGTGAAGATGGCTATACTTCAAAAATTGTTATACAGATTTAGTGCAATGCCAATCAAAATTAAAATGGGAAGTATATTATGACAAGATGTTTGAAAGATGTTATCGTATAGACACACCAGTTAAATGTGGTTGCATCTGACATAGGTCCTTGTACAAGCTGAGACTTTGATATATCTAAATGTTTGAAAAGAATTTCAATTTAAAATCAGAATTTTAGATGTAAAATTATGTAAGTGATCCTACCAACAATTTTGATATTATTCTTTGTACATATATTTTGCATTGTATGTTAATAATTTGTATTTTTCAGATGAATAGATGTTTATACCCGGTATATATTACAGATCACTACAGTTATGAATTCAATATATTAGTGTTCTGATTTTGACATGCTAATTTACAATTTTATGTTACATTTGAGTTATATGAAACAGAAATAACAATGAGGGGCCATATTATACAATTTTAAAAATTATTTTTTACTTTTAATTCTCTTATATTTTATTTTTGTAGGTATTTTCAGACAATTACTTTTATTTCATAAAACATATACAGTTTTATATAGAAAGACAAATTCCTAAAATACAGCTTGTTTTGAAAGGTGTTGGAAGTTAACTCTTTTTCTGTTTTGCTATCTTGTGCAAATTATGATCTTATTACGTTTTATGCATGTAAATACTCTAATTTATGTTTTTTTCCGGGAGTGACTTTTATTCATAAATATTTAGATTTGAAATGGTTGTTTATTAGTGAAAACTACTTGCTGTGATATTTAAGTTCATTGTGTTTCATGGATTTTACCATTTTAGTGCCTATATAGAATATAGAAATAAGTGATTTTTATGTGTGGCCTTATGGGAAGACAGAGTATCTCTTTCAGTTCCTAAAATACCATGCTGTAAAGATCCTTGTGAAATGGCTTAAACTCATGTTTTGGAGTTATTATTGTTTGACTTAATAATTTAAATGTATTAACAAGCTTTTATATGATGTGTTAGCAAATGCATTCATTGTATCAAAGAAATGATTAATAAGTCTTTAATTAGGAGGGAAATTTTTAATCTCCTACAGGGAAGAATGCTAAAAATATTGTTTTTTAAAGCTGTGGAGTATTCTGATTGTTAGATACATGAGTCATAGTTAGTGTTTAGGAATAATCTTACCATAGACTTACCACTTAAACATAACAATGGATAGAACTTACAGTGAAAGTTGTGCATATTTCCCACTGGTACTTGTTGCAACAATGGGAAAAGCTGGAGTTAAAAACATTACATAATTCTGTAGTATGCAGGCATTTGTTCAAACCCTTTTATGTGTAATGTTAATTCTTCTGCATCTTACTCCTCCATTATATAAAATTCTCTTCATATTTTACTTTACTTAAAATGTCTCTGCTAACTAGAAAATACGTTGCTCTGCCTCCTGTTAATATGTTCTAAGGTTACACATGGCTTTTCATAGTGGAATATAAGAGGGAAGCTCTATTGTACTTGCTTTAACTCCAATTTTGCTGTTAGCTTATTAAGTTCTTATAGTCTCTTGTCTTCGTTATGGCTTCTGCAGTTTCTCAATTTCCTGTATATCATTTTCCTATGTTAAAGAATTTCATTTTTACAAATTAATTTGCTTTACAATTTTTTTAACCAGTACTTTGCAATATAAACAAAAAATCTAACACACTTGTTGAATTTTAATTTAAAACAATTGGATGCAAAACACGAGTGTTGAACCTTGTGAACATTTATGATCTGATGGAAGGAGTTATTAAAATTTTATAATATCGCTACAACTAGTGATGTCTACTGTATTGACAGTATTACAGTATTAATTTATACTTTCACTCAGCTATAATTGTTAGAAATTCTTGGTGTCAATATTTTACTGTAATTCATAGTAAGCAAAAAAGAGTTTTTATCATAAGCCAGGGCATAATTTAAACTTAATTTAACTTGGGAATGTGAATTTTTGAGTTTTATAAAGCAAGCAATTAAGTTTTGAAACTTCAAGGCTAGAGGTAATGTTATATATTCCATTCAATTGCCTGAAGAACAAAAGACCTGATTCAAGTAATGTAATTTTATTTATTTATTATACTCAGGGCATGCGAAAGTATGCAGAAGGTCAAAATGAACTGATGTACATGTAAAAAAATAAGAATTATCCATAACTACATAACGGGAAATTTTCAGTTATTCACACTGCTCTAGTCTTGGCATATGGCTGTAGACACTGGTCCAGAAATTAAAAACTGCTTGACCTTGTCTAACATATTCAGTTCACTGTCCATTAAAGTTTCTAATGTCTTATATATTATTTTTATTCTCCTTAAAAAAAATAAATGTTTGGGTTCACTTTACAAGTTAAGTGATTTTATTTAGAAAGTCCTGTTTCCTTACTTTCTCTTTAAAATTATTGAGGTGTCTAGTTTGAGGATGTTCCAGCATGGTACTCTTTATTTGTGTATACATATCTGTATATGTATATTTATATATATAAATGTATATATATATTTATATGTATATGAATATTTGTCTATATATATATATTTCTAAGCAAAAAGAGTATCATCAGTTTTAGTCAAAATTATCATTCAGGTGATATACTTCCAATTTAATATTGACTCTATGGCAGGAGATTTGAAATTATGTCTTTTCCTCCTCCTTTCTAGATCTTAACTTTCACAGCATTTGTTTTCATAGTTGTGTACTTGAAAATAGTATCAATGCTGCTTTCATGTGGCTATGAGAAAGTTTAAATAATGGTTGTCAGATTCATGTCTGCAGTTTTAACCACTTCTAACAGTGCTTTTTTAAAAAAGTAGTTAACACATCTTTAATTCCTTTCCTTCATAAAGAGTAGTAGTGTATTTTAATGAACTTCTTTTTTGTGATTTACATAGGTGTTGTGATATTTTTGAGTAGTGCTGATATACAGTATATTCATACACTTTAGAAAAGATACAAATATTTTTTAAATGGCTATGTCTTAGTCTCAAATGATACTCATTTTCTGCATAAGTTATTCATTTCTTAAGAATATTTAACTTTATAAATAGTTAAAAATATTAACAATTAAGTTTGTTATGAAATAGTAAAGTAAAAGCCTATGACAATTAAGATTATATGGCTTTGTATTTTTACAACAAAATTATTTTATAGATATTCCAAATTGTTAGTGACAATATGATTATCTGAATATCATTATTAATGTAATAAAATAATTTGTTCTCCTAGAACTGAAATGACAGTGACAAAATAAGTACTCTCACTGTCCAGTGCCGTACATAAAAAAGGATAGAATAAATTTTGATTGGAATTGTTTCTTTATGGTAAAATTTCAGAGTTTATTGTGTTTTTAAAGAGAGCACTTACATTAGTTTTACTTTTGCAGAGTACTTTCAAGTTTAAATCTGAGAGTGATATTCATTTGGCAGAACATCATAAACAGGTTTTGTATGACGGGAAACTTGCAAGTAGTATTGCCTTTACGTACAATGCAAAGGCCACTGATGCCCAACTCTGCCTGGAATCATCACCAAAGGAAAATGCATCCATTTTTGTGCATTCCCCACATGCGCTCATGCTTCAGGTAGGTGAATAGTAGCTTAATTTTATGTTATTATCAGTATTGACAGTGTTTATTCATTAAACTTTGCTCATTTTAAATCTACCATTGCTGTTTCAAATTGTTTAAACCTAGCTTTTGACTCGTATGTTTTAGGGGAGGGTACAAAGTACATTAATATATTAATGTGTCCTTTAAACTAAAATTATTGATATTTGAAGATATAATTGGTAAATTTAAAGATATAATTTGCTTTTTGAATATATTATTTAACCATAAGAATTAGCTGAATTTTGCCCAGTTCTGTTACCCAGAATTGCTTCTACTATTCTAGGTCTCTTGTTGCCAAAATAATTTTAGTATTATTTTCTCTACTTCTGTGATTTTTGACTGAGATATCAGTAAATCTGTGTAACAGACTTGGAAGTGTGCTCATTTTAACTATATTGTATCTGCCTATCCAAGAGCAAAGGCTATCCTTCCATTTTCTTTTCTTTTTTTTTTTTGGCAGAACCAGGGATTGAACTCAGACCCTTGCATTTGCCAGGCAAGCACTTCTGCTGAGCCATCTCCTGAGCCCCTCCATTTTCTGATAAGCTCTTCAGTCCCCTTTTACAGAGTAGTGTAGTTTTCAGGGTAAAGGTCTCTTACTTCCCACAGTAAATTTATTCCTAAGTATTTTTGATGCTATTGTGAAAGATCTTGTCTTTAAATTTATGAATAATATCTTATTCTACACTAAAATTTGACTTCTAGCTTTATATTTTCAGTGTAAAGCGTCTCAAGATCGCAAATTTGAAAGAAATTAACAAAGGCAATCTTGATTTTTAAATTTTGTAGGTATATGTATATCAAAAAATAGGGGCTGGCCAGGTAGCTTGTGGGGTGCACTGAGATGGCAATTGAGACTGGGCGTGGTGGTGTGAGCTTGAACTCCCAGCACATGGGAGGCTGAAAATCAGAGAATCACTATGAGTCTGATTTGTGTAATGAGACCCTGTAGATGCTCTAGACCGTGACCAAAATACATTAAAAAAATTACACAATTTACATCTCCTAAAATGTGAAACTGTGTTTCTTAGTTTTTAAAGATGTTTGAAACAAGGAAATGTTGATGAAAATTATACCATAGAAGTTTAATCAACATTTGTATTTTTGAATATAGGATGTGAAAGCTATAGTAACACATTCAATTCATAGTGCGATTCACTCAATTGGAGGAATTCAAGTGCTTTTTCCACTTTTTGCCCAACTGGACAATCGACAACTCAATGACAGTCAAGTGGAAACAACTGTCTGGTAAGTTTTCTTTGAATGTAAATTAGTTGATGTCTTTTACACACTTAGATTATGTATGGTTTATTCAATGCTGTATACTATATTGCAGCATTTGTATTTTCACTTTGAACTGTTAATACACACTTCTTTGGAAACTAAGGCAAATATATATTTACACAGTATAAAATCACGCATAACACTTAGATTTTTATTACTATAAAATAATTCCTTTAATCAAATAAAAATTCTTATTAGGTGTAACATAGAATATGGTTGTGGAAATTCTTAGCTCTGATTTTGTCCTTTGCTACTACTTATGGTTTGCCCTAATTATAGGAAATTATTAGGGTAAAGTTTATTCAAAAGCACAGTATTTAACATAACTTAATTTATATCTTGAAAGGTATTATTTTATAATTCTGTTAAAAATGACTTAAGATTATCATAGCATGACTTAACATAAGCTTTTCTTTAAATACTATTATTTTGAGGGCCTAAATATATGCATGTTTATGTAAAAATTGAGTACCTTTAATCATGTTGAATATCATGTATGCTTTTTATAGCTTCCATTAATTTCACAGAGAAGTACCTATATATTAAATTCTGTTATAATGTCATATCTTAGAATTATAAATGAAGTTAAATATGAACTTTTAACAACAACTGCAACTATGTGCACTGTGTGGTTTTGGATTTTGTAGGAGAAATTTTATAGACATTAAATTTTAGTCAAAAAGTAGTATAGGAATATTTCATTAGTATGTACAGATACACAAAAGATTCTTTACAATTCATCTAATTTTAAATTGATGTAAAAATTAGGGAAATGAAAGCTAAGGGAAAAATTTAAGGTCCAGTAAAATGTAATACACAGTTTTCTCATATGAACTGAATTGTTGTCATTCTATTTTAGTGTAGCTGATAATTAGTTCCTTTATTGAGACCATTGTTAAGTATAAATCTAAATATAGATGTGATCTGTATATTTACAGCATTCAGATCTCATCAATATATAGATCTACTTTTTTTTATATATCAATGTAGTATGAAGTTTGGAGTTTTAAAAGCTAAAAGCTTTGAAGTGAAATGATAGCCTGAGAATTATGGCCTGCCATAAAATCACTTTGTTATGAAATAATAAGTAGTTGTATTGGGAGCAGATCAGCTGATTTAAAGAAACCAGCATTAAGTTCTGTTCCTGGTTTTAAATTAAAAAATGCTTGGCTTTTTTTTTTTTTAATCTCAGTTAACCAGTATACATTTGTTAGTAATTTAAAGTGTAGTAAATGCAGTGAAATGAACTCTGTGTAATTTAAGTGTTCCTTATGAGTTGATATAAAATATATATTATTTAAAATCTGAAATGAATTTTGTTGCTTAGAATAAATTAAGGAATCTTTTTATTTAAAATGCTATTATATTATCCCCCAAATTTATTTCTTCATAAATAGTTAGTATAAAATTAAACATACTGAACAGATTATTGTGTCCATTCATTCAGGATACATGGATTTTTTAAAATTATTTATTTTCAAAGTTCATTTTAGTATTTACATTAGACTGTACTTTGGTTTTTAAATTTTTTTTTTTAATCTAGGAGATAAAGTATGAGGAGTCATACTTTATATTACATATGGTTAGTTTTGATTTCTTTTTACTTGTTTTACATGACTCATCTTAATTTTCCTTATAATTACTAATTTCTACTTTTTAGAGGTATATGTTATAATCTTAATTTACAGCTGATAAGCAGCGCATAACTCTATGGTGGTATTTCATTCAGTGATGTGATATTTTGGCATTCTTATCTATTACTTCTTCATCATTAGTTTCAAAGCCCTCATATCTAAGGTGTTTTCTTTTGTAGGTGGTATTATATGATAGCATTTTAATTTGTGAAGGGGACGAGTACAGAAAAGTATGTGAATCAGTAATAGAGTTATTCTTTTTTTAAATGTTAAAGCTATTTGGAATTTCCCTTCTATTTGAAGAGTATAGAGTATTAGCTAAGCAAAGATTTATAGAATTTGTTGGATTATGCTTGTGTCATCAATTCATAAAGACAAATGAGAACTTGAAGTAGGATATATCATCTTATTTTTAGTCAGCATTAAATTGTTCCAGATGAATGACAAGCACATTAAAGTTTTTAATATTTCAGAGAAAATCTATTACACATTAAAAAAAAATCTATGTACGGAATACTTCAAAAATGTTGCAGTACTGTTTAGTTTTTAATTACCTTTTGCAGAAATTGGACTAGGCTCTAAAATGAGTGTTTGATCTGCATTTTGTATTTAAAACTGAAGTATTTTATTTTGTGTTCATTTTCTTTAATGAGTAGTGCCTTTTTTCATGTTAACTTTTTACTGTTTCCAATCACCCCTCTTGCCATTATTGTAACATTTACATTAACTTTGATGAGTTTTTATTCATTATACAGGATTTTTAATAACAATTCCTTGAGGGAAAGTTCTTATTTTCTGAATCTTACAAAGATAGGTTTTATTGTGCAGGAGAAGTTTTGTACCTTTGTTCTATTTTAAATGCTGTACATTACAGTTGTTATTCTTTCTATAAGAGGTAGACTTTGAAGTCAGACAGACTTGGGTTCAAATCTGGTACTTAATGTTGGTTAATAGTACAACTTTGAGTATATATTAACTTTTTTAATACTTTAGATTTTATCATAATGAATTTAGAATAGTAATAATGCACAGAACTATTTATTTAGACTAAATTGAGAGTATAAAAATCACACATAAAAGCATTGAGTAGAAATTTTAGCAGTTTTAATGAAAATAAGCTGTTTCTGAAGATGCTCCTCAATACTAGAATTTTGTTTAAAATATATCATTAGTCCTTAGAAAAATAAATTATAATAAGGCTCATACTACCTTATATATGAGCTTTTTCTACTAATAATGCTATTTGCATTAGATAAATACGTAGGTGAAACTTGCATTTTGTATTTCAGTTACAGTAACGAAAACTGGTTTTGAATCATATATCTGCCATTTCTAAATAGAATGGCTTAGTACTGAACATCTTAATTCAAATGTAGACATCATCACCAAGTCATAGAAATTTGGAAGGGCTTAAGATGTTTTTTCCTTAGTTACTGGTCTTAGCTTTCCTTGTAGTATTGAAATGTCCAGGTATAATACAGATCATTTCATTTTTTTTATAAACAAGATACAAAAATGGTAATCAACATTAGTAGATCAATACTATTACATCAGGCCTATAGCTTGTTACAGTGCTTACTGTATTTTTGAAGTGATCTGTTTTTCAGTAAGTAAATTAGGCCAGCATATTTTGTTACTTCATCTTGGTTACCATTATTCACTATCATGTCAAGTAATCCTCCAAAATGATCAAGCCTATTTAAATGTTTTATTATTTTTTATATTTAGTTGATTGACTCAATCTAAAGAATATTAAGAACAATAACTCAACAAACTACCTTTCACTAGACATTTGATACTTAATTATTCAAATGAAATTAATAAATTAATTCAAGAAGCTTTACTCCAATTCTGAATTGACACATCTTTTGTATTTTGTCTAGAAATGATCAGTAAATTAAGTTCAGATTTTATTTTCCTTTAGATTGGATAATCCAATATATTGATTACAAATAAAATATTTTTCTTATATTACTCTCTTTTTAAAAAAATGAACCACTGCATTTAAGTTAGGGAGGCAATAAAAAAATGAATTGTTCTCATTGTGTGACATAAGATATTTTGTCTTTAAAACTTGTTTCCTGGAACAAGTTGATTATTTGTATATCACAGTTACATAAAAGTTCTCACCAGTCAGTGTGTTTTTGCTACAAACTTTGTTCTGTATGTATTATATCTGATCTTAGGTTATAGGGATGCCTGTGGGTATTTAGCAAGAATGCATGGTATTTGTTGAATATTTTTTAAAATCCTACTTGACTTCTGGCTTTCAAAATTACCAGTTTAGCAGATTTTTAAAAGACGTACAAGCAGAAATATTTTTACAAAATACTGGCAATAAATTGTTTCTGATAAATATAAAGAAAATAAAGGATATACTGTAGTATCTCAGTTCACAAACAGTTTGTTCCATGAGTTTGGAAAAGATGACCATATTTGTGTTGTATAGGAAACAGGGGCACTAGCATGTTTTATAGGGTTTATAAACTACAACAAAATTTTACCTAGCCAAATGTTTTGCAAACAAAAGTGATTGTGAACTGAGGTACCATTGTAAATTATAAGAAGGGTAAATTATAGGCTTGTAATAATATATCTTCCCAATGTTGGGGAAGAAAGAAATTGAGTAACTTTTTCAGAAAACAAAGACTTAAGTGACTAAACAGAATTCTAATTCTGAAAGCCTGATCCAGAGTTCTCACTCTAAATCAGTTGACAATGGCTTTAAGTACTATTTATCGGTATGGTCATTGTATAACTGAAATTAATTTTCTAGGAGAATTTTAATGAATTTTTGTATTTCTGTAATTTTTCTATGAAACTTTTATCTCTTCCTGGAACTAATAGCGAATTCAGTAGCATAACAAGATCCAAAGACACTTGAAAGTAGTGTATTTTTATACCTATCACAAACTCACCTAGAGGGAAATTAGAGAAATAGTATGTTTTACAATAGCATCAAGAATATAGAAATACTTAGCAGTTCATTAACCAAGGAAGTAAAAGACCTCAACAATGAAACCGCAGTGCTCTGAAAAAAGAGTTAAGAGTGTATCAGAAGACTGAAAGATAACTTCCTGTTCTTTGGTAGGCAGAAGCAATAGATATAAAATAACCATATTTCCACACCCTTTTTTGTAGATTTAATGGAATCTTCTTTTAGGTAGATTATTGCAATCTTTTTTGTTGTTGTTGTTTTTCGCTTTTTTTTTTTTTTTTTTTTTTTTTTTTTTTAAGACAAGTTCTCCCTATGCAGTTCAGGCTAGCCTTGTGCTTACTTTTTTAGCCCCCAGGCTGGTTTCAAAC
>NW_004524614.1:13552675-13553208 GCF_000260255.1 Octodon degus
GCAAAGTATAAGCCGATGGGCACAGTTATCATAAGAGCCGTGAAAAACAGAAGCGTTTTCAAGGTCGATGCCAAGGAACTTTCATTTCTGAACTCGTGGCTGCAGCGCGTTCAACGCCACCTTATCAACCCGCTCCATGGCGTTGCCGGGCCAGCAGCAGGTACTCAGTGTCGACGAGCTGTGATCAGCAATCCCGCTCCCGGGGATAGACGAGCAGATCCCTCAGTGAGCGGCTCAAGCTCCCGACGGCCGAGTTTATCATTCTTAATAGCTGAATAATACTTCATTGTGTAAAAATACCACATCTTTTTCAAACATTCCTCAGGTGATGGGCATCTTGGTTGTTTCCTAGTTTTGGCTATCACAAATTGTGCTGCTATAAACATAGGCACACATACATCCCTATGATATGATGTTTTCAGATCCTATGGGAAAATTCCCAGTAGAGGAATAGCTGGTTTAAATGGGATTTCCAGTTCAACTTTTCACTGGAGTCTCCATACTGATTTCCATAACGGTTGCACCAGTCTACA
>NW_004524614.1:13559878-13579557 GCF_000260255.1 Octodon degus
GTACAAAAGGAAATTTTTTTTTTTTTTTTTTTTTTTAAGACAAGTTCTCCCTATGCAGTTCAGGCTAGCCTTGTGCTTACTTTTTTAGCCCCCAGGCTGGTTTCAAACTCAAAGCAATCCTCCTATCTCAATTTCCTGTGTGCTGAAATTGCAAGCGTGCACCATCACCCCTGGGAGATGTAATGAATTCTTCATCAAAATGTGAATGACATTCCTTACAAAACTGGAGAAAACATTCATAAAATTCATATAAAGCCAGAAGAGATCTAGAAGAGTAAAAGCAATTCTGGGCAACAAGGGCAAGGGAAAGGCTATCAAACTCCAGGTCTGAAATTATACTACAGAGCTGCAATGGTAAAACAGCATGAGATTGGGGAAAAATAGACTTGTAGATAAAAGAACATAAATGAAACGTCAACATCTCCAGGCACATCTAGTTACACAATTTTGACAAAGCAATGGTCTAGATCCCTTTGCTGGAGGACAGGTAGCCTTTTTAAAGAATGGTCCTGGGTCAACAGGCTATTTGCATGTTGAAGGTTGAACCTAGATCCATATCTTTGACTCTGCAATTCTTAAAATCAAAATGGACCAAAGATTTAAACATTAGAACAGAGATACTTAATCTGCCAAAACACAAAATAGATAAAATTCTTGAAAACACAGGTACAGTACAGCCAAATACTATCTGAATAAAACCTCATTGTACAAGAAATAATACCAAGAACCAACAGCTTTACATTAAATTGGAAAACTTCTGTACAGCCATAGAAATGACTGAGTGAATAGACTGCCTACAGACTGGGAAAAAGTTTGCTAGCTACTCCTCAGGGTGAAATAAAAAAACCTCTACCTTCTAGAACATTCAAGATGCACAAAACAAATATGATTCTTTGAAAGTGTTTTTTCCACCCCCAGGGTGCGCTGAGATGGTGATTGAGACTGGGCGTGGTGGCACGTGCCTGTGATCCCACCTCTTGGGAGACTGTAAACAGGTGGATCACTACCAGTCTGATCTAGTATGAGACCCTGAACACCCTGTAGACCCTCCCCTAACATACAAAAAAAAAAAAAAAAAAAGAAAGAAAGAAAAACCAAGTGGTCTTGTAAGGTCCTGAGTTGGATTCTCAGTAGAAAAAAAAATCTTAAAAAAGATTGCCTCAATACAACTAATTTATGATTTAAACACTGAACTAACTATGCATGCATAAAGGTTTTGCATGTAGATTGCTGCTTGGACACAGATGAAAGTCTCAGGTACCTATTCCTCAATACTCTATTTGAAAATATCAGTAAACTTATTTTGCTGGTGGCTTTTCTGTCTCATGAGAATTACAGGTGTGTACCTCTTTCTGTATAAATGTTAAATATTTATTAAGTTTGAATTTTTGCATTTTCTATATTTGTGATATAATATGTTGAATTTGAATTTGTTCCACTTTAGATACTTCTTTTGCAATTTGTCTTTATTAATGAGTAAGGTCAATTTGAATCTTATTAAATATCTCTATTGGCATTTTTGGATGGACAGATATAAACATCTTGAGAATATACATTATTTCTTGAATGTATATTTTATTTATTCGTGGAAATAATCTCAACATTTATGAATGTGTTATCAAGATGATGGACAAGCTTCCTCTTTAACATGCTTATCTTCATTCTATATCTGGCAAATATGTCAGGAACCACAGCAAACTTGAAGTAGTCAAGAAAAAATTTTTGGCGTATACTTGTAATTGGTATCAAAAGTTCATTTGTTATGCCAAATTGTTCAAAATACAAATTTTTGTATCACATGCTTCATTTTGTAAAGTACAAAAGGAAATTTTTTTTTTTTTTTTTTTCGGAACTGGGATTGAACTCAGGCCCTTGTGCTTGCCAGGCAAGCACTTATTCTACTGAGCCATCTTCCCGGCCCCTTTGTTTTTAATATTACTATATTTATTTAAAAATATTTCCTCCAGAGTTTCCAATTTTATATGCAAATGTCAGAGTCTATTATAAGAGATGACCAATCAGAATAAAATTAATATTCTGGTGTGCTGTTGTATAAAGCACAAAGGATTTGGAATGTGATTACCATAGGGCAGTGACAAATGTTTGAGGAGATGTATATTCTGCTTTAAACATTATGCTTAAATGCATATATGTGTCAGAACATGCACAGTAATATTAAAGATTATGTATTTTTAAAATGTTTTTGGATGGGGAGATGACTTCTACTTTTCCCAAAGCAGGAGTCACAAGTAACGTACTCTTGATCTTTCATCTACATTGTAAATGATATGTTATATAAATGAAATAAGACTTATTTTGATAGGGACAAAATTTTTTTCGTATTTCTGTGATTGTAAAATCAAGAATGCTTTTGAAGCCTTAAAAGAAGTTCTTTCCATTAATACTATAGCCAGGAAGTAGATATTTGTCTGAAAAAGTAGATATTCCAGAAACTTGGACAGAATGCATAGAACACAATATGAAACGTTTTCTTGCCTCATATAAGACCAGTTAGTACTGCCAGGAAATCGTGTAAACTGGACTTTAACCTGTTGGCATAACAATGAAGTGAAGATTTTGAAGCCATTTGAATTTTTGTCAGTCGGCCAATATTTTGACTAGGATAAAGTGGCTTATGTGAGGCACTGAATAAATGTACTGCAACCCAAAGATGAGGCAGCTTTTGTTAATAAGTAAGCTCAACATTGGACAGTTGCAGTATTTTAGTCTATAGGGTGGATATTGAGATTGCACCTCATTATTGCAGCCATACTCATGGAATGTAATTATAGAGTCAAGTAGGCTGTGACTAAATTGTAGTAGAAAACTGTGATAGACAATTGAATTTTTTTTTTTTTTCACAACTGGGGATTGAACTCAGGACCCTGCGCTTGCCAGGCAAGCACTTATTCTACTGAGCTATCTCCCCAGCCCCCTGTAATAGATAATCGATTGTTCCTTCTTATGAATCTATGTTGGTATTCCCTAATTAATTGCTTCTCATCGTTGAGAATGGTAACAGGTTTAGTATAATCTAGAAAACCCAATACAGGGCAGATCTTGTTTAGGAACCCTTTCAGTTTTCTCATTCCTTGCAAAAAGTTAATGCATGTCATGCTATTGTAGTATAACCTAGTTTAAGTTTTATGCATATTGAGTTATTGTAATAGATTTAGTCTCACTATTAGTCATAGCCATCCAGGAATAAATGTGTGGTTTTGCTGGTGGAAATGTTAATGTGCATAGCTTCCACTTAGAAATATGCAAGTTCTGTATAAGCACTTACAAGAATTTGATGTTTTCAGTGTATTCTGAGTCCAATCTACTAGAATGCCTAATTAGAAAAATAGGTAAGGGTTATCTGTCCTTAAATAATGCCTATGTAAGGACAGAATTATTTAAGAACAGAATATTGAGAAAAAAAACCTAAAATACATAGTAATGTACAGTTTTTTAAGGTCTGATTTTAATAGGACAGGCTATGTAATATCAGTGAACAATGAAATTTGGTGGCCTTCCACAGTAAGGATTTATATATTGTCACATGACAAAACATAGTTCATTTGGGGATCTACAGTTTTGGGAGTCATCCTGATACTTCAGAGTAGGCAATATTCATGATAGGAGGGGAAAAGAGAGATAGAAAATTATGTGTAGAGTTTTCACTGATGTTGCCCACAAGTCTTCTGATCCTATCCTATTTTGTTGATTTAGTCACATGACTACTTATAAGTGAGCTTGGAAATGTAGTCTTTTGTACTTTTCTTTTTCAAAAAGAAGAAATACAGCATGGAAATTGTTAATATCTATAGTTGCTTCAGGCATATGTAGTTTTTAAGCTTGCAGTGGTTCTTTGTCAAAATTGTAGCTCTTTGTTGTAAGAGGACTTAAAAGAGTATTGTGGATGTTGTGGCATAGTAGTATTAAGCTTAGCTCTAAATAATAATTTGTTCCCTCTGCCTTCTTTCAGTATCAAGACATATTATATAACTTGTCTCATTGGCATGCTGGATCAAATGTTAAGAACTCAGTAAGATTCTTTTTTGTGGAGCTATAGATAGGTATTGGGTTATCTTAAGATTTTAACTTTAAGTTTGTAAAAATCAGCTGAATTTGTAGAACTTTTGAACTGTGTTGAGTTCATAGTTTTTGCTTCTTTAGGATAAACTAAAGAAGAAAGTAGAAAGTTGGGTTTGTGCATAGAATGTAATGAGGGAGCAAGTGCTCCAAGAGAAACCTTCTATTCCTAGTGCAAAAGTTCTTTGTTAATTTTCCTACTTTTTCACTTTGTTCTTTCATGCCCTAGTGCCCATGCATTCTTCTCACACTAGAGGCAGAGCAGCAGATGAAGCCAGGACTCAGAGAGTGATCTAGTTTTAAGACTAGTAGACCTAGTACGCTATTGGGTTGAGACAAAAAACTTCCACTATATCTTCATATTTGTGGTACCAGCTGTGGACAGTTATAGAAGTACAAAGAGTGGGACAGAGAATTTCATTATCACAATGTATCAGAGAAAGGGAAAAATGTGAGGAAGTAATTCTATAATTTTTAAATAAACTCTTTCCCATATTATATATCACATGAACCTGCTTTGCAGCATAGCTTTAAGTTGCTCTAGTAAAGTAAGAAAAAGCAAGACAAATTACAGAAATTGAAAAGAATACAGTTATCAATTTTTATGGGCAACATGATGTTCTACATACAAATTTTCAATGAATTGATATGCACATAAAGTTCTAATATTGACATGGTTAGCAAGTTCACAAATACAGTGTACTGTATTAGAATTTTATATTTTTAGGGAAGGGTCTACAGGGGGTTCAGAGTCACTACAAGATTTGACTCATAGTGATCCGCCTGTTTACAGCCTCCCAAGTTCTGGGAATATGCCTTCTCAGCGTGTCCTGGGGGCAGAGCCTGTATGGCAGGCCCGGGAAACAAGCCCCTGGCCCCTCTGCTGAGCTATTTGGTCAGCCCTGGTTCACAAAAATTAATTTTCAAACAGAAGTGTTTGGCAACGTTTTGTTTGCAAACTCTACATCTGGTAACAGACACAATGGTAGCCATCTTTTCAGCACAAACAGATGTGGCCATCTTTTCCAAAATTGTGGAACAATTTGAGTTTTTGAACCAAAGTACCACTGTACTGATATGATTGCCAAATGGTACAGCCACTCCAGAATATAGTATGTTCTTGTAAGTTAAGCATGTGGTTACATAATTTAGCTTCTTAAATTTATTCATTTAGCATCTGTGTATTTACTTACGAGAAAAGAATGAAGATGTCCACAAACCTTTGTGTGAATATTTATAGTATCCCTTTTCATAATTGCCATGCTGTAACCGAAGTGTGTTTAAAATGATTGATACCCAATCTTGTGCATCCATTCATACAAGGAGGTACTGCTCATCAATTAACAGGAATGAATTCTGGATATATGTCTATACTTGAATAAATCTCAAAGGCAGTATGTTGATGTCAAGAAAGTAGTCTCAGAAGTTATGTGCTGACTCCATTTATATGACATTCCTGAAAATTCAAAGCTGTAGCTATAGGAAGGAGATGATAATTACTGGGGCTTATCAAGTGTTCAGAGAGTGTAACTACAAAGCTATAAGGAACAAGTGAGGCATTTTTGATGTGATATAACTGGTTAATATTTTGATTGTAATAGAGATTAAATCGATATATCTGTTAACATTTTTAGAACTGCACACCAAATGTATATCAAACATTGTAAGGGCTGGCCAGATAGCTCAGTAGAGGAAAGCGCCTGCTTAGGCAGAGCACAGTGGCTACATTTGGATCCCTGGCATGCTGTGCCAGGCCCCATCCCCAGGGCATGCTAAGAGGGTAATTGAGACTGGGTGTGGTGGCACGCCCCTGTAATCCCAGCTCTTGGTAGGCTGAACACAAGTGGATCATTACGAGCCTGATCTATGTAGTGAGATCCTGTAGACCCTTTCCTAAATATATTTTTAAAAATAATATTACATTATCTTTTAAAATATTATTATTGTAAAAACACTAGAAAAATCCTTTCATATATAAAACCTGAGTATTAAATACTTAAGCTATGTAGTCTGGTGATTTGCTGTTTAAGTTTTTACATTTGCTAAATCACTTTAAGATAGGCTGTTAATCTTGCCTCTGTTAAATGGATTGAGGCTTGGTTGAGAGCCAGCATTAGGTTTAAAGAGTGACTATTTGGCCTTGCTACTGTGGTTGTTTTGATTCTCCAGGGATTTAGAGTATGCATAAAAAGTTAAGATCACCCAAGTATAATGGTAATCTGTTTATACTTTCCAGTTTGGAACTTTGTAGGTTCCGCTTAGGCATTAGGAAATTATGTAATTAAATTTCTAAATTATTCATGTGTCTGTGGTTATAATAGCAATGAATGCCTTTGCAACATGGCCAGGCAGTTTTTATAAAGGGGCTAGACAGTGGTGGTAAAACTACGGCATGCATGCTGTTGCCAGCTATTAACATTGAAAGTTCTGAAAGATTGGACATCACTAGGCTAGAACACTTAAGGTATTATGCGAGATGCTATGTGTATTGGGGTTACACTGTAGAACTATTAGCTTTGACAGGTTTTTAAACTTTCTTATTTCTTTTTGCATTTAAGTATTTTTAGTAAATGTTGAACATCATTAGTGAAAGGATCTGTCAAAAGGTTATTTGGTCTCTAAATATAAATTTTTAGGCACATTATATCATATGGTATATCATACGTGGTATTTCATATGACATTTATAAATGATTTTACATGTGTGCATTTTAAAATTTTATTTCCTTCATGACACAGTTTGGAGTATATAAATCACACCTTTTTAGGTCTTGAGAGCTTTTTTTTTTTTTTTTTACCATATTTAGAAATCATTGTTGAAACATGAAATTAAAGTCTATTGTAAAACAAAGATACAAATATATAATAGCCTGACATTTAATAGAGCTCTTTAGAAAGTGTCCATGACAGGATAAATCTTTAGTTTATAGGTAGATAAATTAGTCTTCTACCTCATCAGTAGGGTGGAAATTATTGTGGAGAGATTGCATGACCAGGGACAGGCTTACTGGTTTCACGTACTATACTGAGTCTTACATCTGTCCTTATATTTTGCTGTGTTACATTTCACTTGCTTCCTCATTTGGCTTATTTTCCTATTTGATTTTGGAATGAAATGGTTTTTGTATTCCCTGATAATTGTGACTGTGTGTGTGTGTGTGTGTGTGTGTGTGTGTGTGTGTTTCGCTGCAAACTTCATCTTCATTGAGATTGTTTCTTCATGTGCACCTTGTCTAAAAGTGACTGTTAAATGTACTTGAATTTGGAAGCATTTGTTCAGATGTTCTTAATTTGGAACTGTGAAAGAAAGTAACTTTTAAAGTATTGAAAACATTTTTTTTCAGATTATATTACTAGGGAGTAATTGTCTTGGGTGTGAAATTACATTAGGTGTGGACTTGAGTGAATTTCATTTACAGTTTCATTCTTGCTGAGATAACATTCATCTAGGGAGAGTTTTGCAGTGACAAAAATATACAATCAGTGGTATTCAATGTTTTACATACTTTAATTATCAAATTAGACTGCTTGAGAAATGAAATCTGTAAATGTCAAGATTTTTTTGAATATCATTTGGAAATTAATCTACCTCTGAGTTTATTCTGACAAATATTTTATTTATAGAGTTTCTCAAGTGACTTAACACATCCTTTTATAGTAGAAAGGTGTTGGTTCTCAGGCAGAATTTTTAATTTTTTCATGTTATATTCCTCTTGATAAAAACTTTATCTTAAAAACCAGTTTAGCTGTGATAATTTGCTTCTTTCAAAGCCAATCAGTGCTCGCTTCGGCAGCACATATACTAAAATCAATTCAAAGCAAATCATATGGCCCATTTTTACCTTCTATGAGTTGCCTTGGGAGTGAACTTAGTTTATGTATGCATTCTCAATGATTAGACCTATAAGCTAGGTGGATCTTTATGATATCTCTACAGATAACAGAAGTATCTTGAAGATATTAAAACTTTTGAATCATATAACGATTAGTTACAGTTATGTACATTATGGAAATGAAGTTATAAGTAAAATCAAGTCAAATCTTACATAAATTTTAATAGAATCTAAATACTATACAGTGTATATTTCTATTAAAGATTAGTTGTTTTTATTCATAGTCATTCAGTATTCTCAGGTAATTGGTGGGCCAAGATAGTGGAGGCATTTGTTAATAAAATGAACCAGAAAGCTCTAGAGACATTATATCATTTCACTTTTTCCCTGAAGTCTAGCCTTCATATTTTATGATAACTTAACATTATTTCCTAACTTAATTAAAGCTTATTAAAATTGGAAGGTAGTAATTATTTTAAAGAAAAAACCTGCAATAGATGCAAGTATCATTTTTTTTAAAGGAGACAGGATTCAAAACCTTTATCTATTCCTGAAGTAGAATTGCTTCTTACAGAACATGTGTTATAGTATTGTCTATTGAAAAGTTTAGCAATTTTATATTTTGACATTATAAAAAAATACAGTTTTTATATATGATATAAAATACTCCTCTGATAATCTATTCCTAGGTATTGCTATACTTTTCAAGAGAATGTTCTATGTTGTATGTATTAGTTTGGCTGACACAGCTACTTGCTTTCTGGATTATCCTATCTATATAGATCCTCTACAGATGAACTGATGTGTTCTAGACAGGAAGTGGTATGTAGGAGATATAGGAATGGGCTGAAGTATCCTTTATATTTGCCTTTGTATCTAGGGGAGTTGGAAATAGGCAAGAATGGAGAGAAATTTTGTATGGCAGTACACAGAATTTTGCAAGTTTATTGTGAGCCCTGCAGAAATCCGATGCATTTTAGTTACTGGTAAGTTTGTTAAATTATGTTTGAAAATGTACCTCTTCGAAGATGGCCGTCTATTTACTATTCCGCCCACCATGTCAAATACACCTTATTTTTAAGATTTTTTTTTTTTTGAAAAGATACGGTGATGCTTTTGCATTGGGTTTTAGGTATTAATTAAAATACTTTGATAACTTAATGCATTGACTTTTTAGTTGTCATGATAAATATCAAAGTGAAATTAACATTTTTATGGATAGTATAGTTATGCGTTAGATTTGAGAATTGCAATAAAGTTAATATTTCTGTTTGTGTGATGCTACTGTATAATTTTTAGATATCTGACATAATTCATTAGATGTTAGAGAATTACTAGTTCTTTTGACATGAAAGAATTAAAAAAAAATAGAAAATCCATGACATCCTTATAATTTTGAATGGTTCTACATAGGAGGGTGATTTATTCTAAGAAATATCATTTAGCCATTTCTCATAGACTATAGGAACAATTGTGAGGCACTTCTAGTCTTTCTTTTTGGCAGTGCTAATATTTAGCAATTCAATTCGCCTCTAAATCACTAACTTGGGTGTAGGTATAAGTTCCATGAAAAGATTAGGAAATTGTGTAATTTCTATGGTGTAATTTTCTTTATTCTTTCCCAACGTTTAAATAGAAGTGTTATATATAATACAGTTTTTAGATGATTATATGTGAAGTGGTCTTTACAATGAAGCAATTCATTTAACACGGACTAGATTGCATAATAGCTGTGCTTCTTTACAGAAATACTTTAAAAATTCCAGTGAGTTATTTGATAGTTGTGTTTTTCTTAGAAGTGTTTTTCTTCCATTTAAGGATGAAGTAGAACAACATCATTGATTTGTAATATTTATTTTTTGTGATTAAGGTTATAGGACTAGTTACTATAATTGAATTTTAATTTCCTATAATAGCATTTTATTTATGAATAGTACATTTTCTCTCAAATAAGGTAGTCCATGAAGATACTTATTTTCATAATAATGATAGCAGTGATTTTGCTATGAGTTCTTATTGTGAGTTTATTTCTGATTTTAACAAAAATTGCATTATCAGAGAAGTGCGTTGTCTATTAATCCTGTTGAAACTAGAAAGGCTAGTAAAATTTGGAAGCATGAATAATTTGGGCTTTTATCATTTTCATGAATTTCTCTTAAATTTTCCTGTAAGAATGAGTGTTCTTGTATTTAAGACATTTAGAAATTTGTGAGTTTATTGTTATGATTATAATTTAGGAAATTATAAAATAATTAAGGTAAACTTTATTTAATTTATGATAAAGTCTGGTAACAATGCATTATATACTATAAGATGCACATGCAATGAGTAATGTATATTTTTATCTTTAGTAATACTATATTCATGTATCAGTGCTGCTGTTTCAAATTATCATATATAACTTTGTGAAAAATACATTATCAAAACTTAATTCAGTGAAATTACTTATTTTTTATTTGTTTCTTCATTCAGTCATTCAGAAGACATACCAAATGCTTAATCTTTGTTCCACATGTTTGTGTGCTTTTTTGTGTTCATTTATATCCTTTGTGATTAATTGCTAGTTCTCATTTCTATATTACAAATGCCATTTTCCTATTATTACAAATTTTCTGAGCACATGTGTGGACAATAATGTTATACATTTTTCTGTGTATTTTTTCTGACCCTTTTTAAAACATAGGTGTATGCATTTATTTAAAAATGATATGTACTCCAAGAACACAATATTGCATACATACTTAAAATTCTCTGATACCATGTTATTCTAACAAACATTAAAGCCTTTTTATGCAAAAGTGATTTTTGTTAGGTTACATTGATTTGAAAGCAGAAATAAATAAATATAGGTAAACTTTGATATTTAACTGAGTAGAAAAATATTTGAATTTTATTATATTTAACTTGAAAAAAGGGTAGAACTAGCTTTCTATGCTTAAGAGAAGTTATTTTATTTTACAATATAAGATATCGGAACATTTGATAGCAGAGTAGATTTTAGACTTAAATTTGTTTATCTTTGGCAGAACACATTACTAAAATGGAACACTGTTTATAATAAACATTTAATAATTACAAAATGAAATTATCTGTACTTTACATGCAGTGCTACTCTTTTGGCATTCCTGGTTGAACTACTTAAAAGTTCAGTAGCCATGCAAGAACAGATGCTGGGTGGAAAAGGATTTTTAGTCATTGGCTACTTACTCGAAAAGGTAAGTTATATGTACTGATGGTTTTATTATACATCTTTTATTGTTAGACAACTTGCAGTCGCTAATTATGATATCTATAATTTCCCTGTCCACTGAATACCATCATATAGTTTGCTAATTCAGGAATATTTTCAGAAATATATTTGATTTGTAACTTGAACATAAATATAAACATGGAATTAAACTGAATATTGGAAATGTTGAGATAAATTTGGAGTTAATATAGAAACTAAATTTAATATGCATGTATTCAAGTTATAAGAAATCATTTCTCTCATTTTTTCTTAGTTTTTACCTTTAAATTTCTTAGAAAACTTAGTTTTTCTTAAATGTTTCACATCTTGTTTCAATTATAGGATCAAAATTTTTATTTGTAGCGGCAGAAACAATATTTTGTGCTCGCTGTCTTTGAATTGATATATGTGGATATTTAAAAAGTTTTCTCATATCAGAGCATAGTATAAACAACACAAATTAAATGGGTTCAGTTTTCTTTTTATTTACATCCTTATATTTTACTTGTAAACCAAGGTTTACTGTACAGACTTAGATCATGCTTTTAAAACACAATATATACATTGCGATGCCCCTCCATTATCACTCTGATCTTTCTTTTGGGCTAAAACTGTGACATTTCTATTCTTTTCCTGGTCTCATATGTCTCTTGTATCAGTCAATTGCTCAAGTAGTGCAACCCAATCTTATCTACTATTTAAAAAAAAATTAAGCAGGGTATTGCTATGTAGTTCAAGCTAGCCTTGAAATGGGACTTGCAGCAGTCCAATTAAGTCTGTGCTGAGATAACAGTAGTTCACCAGCACCCCACTTTGCTTAGCACATTTGTACTTTTACAATAATGTGTGTTGATTTTCTGACTATGATTTTGCAAGCTATTAGTTGTGTCATGTGATTTTTAACAGTTAAAGGGAAATTTTATGAATGGTTTTTAAGAAGAGAGATACTATTTGCTGTCACTAGAACTCTTTTTCTTACCAATTAACTCTATTGTTCTTCACTGATTTGAAAGTAAAATGATTTGAGAAAGAATGAAGATAAGATTTCAAGGAAGACAAATAAAATTATTTTTACCTTGGGAAGGAAAATAGAAATAATTTTTAGAGATTTTTTTTTTTACTTCATTTCCAGTTATGTTACATTTGAAGTACTTGTAATCTATGTTTTCTTTAAAATACTGCTGCTCTTACTGGTGATTGAAGACTGGTAGATTATAAAACTGATTGATAATTGGCACTATGTCTTTTTGGAAGCATTTTGTCCCCAGCAATGCTGCTCAAAAATCTAGTAGGCCCTCTAGTTTACTTTCTTAAAATGATGAAATACTGTTTTTCAATATCTTGTACATTAAGAATTATTTAGAATATATAAATATACTATATTTTACATGAGCTGGATATTATGTATGTCTATGTCAAATCACTGTGCATAGCAAGATCACTGTGTACTCTTTAAAAATATTTATATGTATTTACTGAGGAATTGGCAGCATAATTATAAGCTCTTTTCTACTTAAAATTGAGCTTAATGTTAGAAATCTTATCAAAAATCTTCAAGTCAATTAACTACCAGTTTTAATAGATACATGTTTCATGGTTGAAATTTGCTAAATTTTCTTTTTTACTGCTGACTCAGCATGAGTTTTCTGTTTATCAGATTTATTTTATAGTGAAGTCCTTATTTATATCCTTTACTAATTTTGTATTACAACATACACACCCCTAGAGAACCAATGATCTATTTTCCCTATGAATTTTCTTATTATAGATATTTTATATGAATAGAATCATACAATATTTGTTTCAATGTATAGTTCAGGGTGGCCATGAACTCACTATATAGCACAGACTGGCCTCAGAACTTCCAGCAGTCCTCCTGCTTCTGCCCTCTGAGTGGTGGGATCATAAGTGTGCGTGACTGTGCCCAATTATTTGTGTTTCTGTCTCTGGTTTATTTTTCTTAGCATAATATTTTCTCTGTTCATCTGTTTTGTAATATATGTCAGTGCCTTATTCTTCTTATGGTTGAATGACATTGTATTTCATATATGTATATATTTTTATTTTCTGTTTATCAGTTGGAGGAAGCATTATTTCCATTTATTGGCTTTATGAATAATGGCAGTATAAATATTTATCTACAGGACTTTCTGTGGATATATAATTTACTTTTCTTGAATAGAAGATACCATAGAGGTCAATTTCTTCGTGTCCTTTTTAACCTTTTGTGGAACTACCTATGTTATCTCAAGTGACTTTATTATTTTATATTCCTGTCTGGCGTACTTTGGGATTCCAACTTTTCCATGTCTTCGCCAGCCCTTCTTTTGTCCATCTTTTTTAAAAATTAATTTTATTGAGAAACAAATAGCAGTAAGACAGTTTCAAAAGAGATTAGGAGGACAGTTACAATAATTAATATATTGCATATTGTTGACTTCATAGTAGTTATTCATGATGCAGACATGATATCCTGTCCAAACACTATTAGTACAACTCTTTCTTCTCATTGAATTAAGAGAAAAATGCTCTATTATCTATCCTAACTATTTTGTATATACAGATACAAATGGTCCTTCATTTGTACCACCTTTTTTTGTTTAGTTTTATCAGAGATGGTATTCCATTGCCATTTAAATATTGCAGGTGCATGAATTCAACCAAATAATCCAATACTGTTCAGTAGTCCATTGTAGTAGTGGGTTATCCATAGGACTGAAATGTCAGAAGTTGTTGACTTGAGCCTTTTGCAGCTCAGCATATTAATATGGCTTTACTTTTTACACCTCATTTTTATACATTCTGCTGGATGGTTAATACCAAGATAAAGCAAGACATATATAACAATAAATGTAACTTTTGTATCTGACAAGGACAGTTAAATCCCCTCAGGATTTACTCTGAAACTCTGTACCCCAGTTTGTAGATCCTTAGTCATTGTCAGCCATGTGGATGAATCATGGCCTTTGCGTGACCAATGTGCTCCCCGTGAAAGCCTGAGAGAATGTTTTCTGTCCATGTGACTCTCCTTAGGCACACTCTACATTGTCGATAACTTTCTTCTATGGCCCCATAATCTCCTTGATCAGAATTTGGGACACCACTGAGTTACAAGATGTTACAGTACAGGTTCTATTATGTCCTGAGTCCTCATTGACCTTGAAAGGCTAGGGCCAAAATGTTAGCTGTCCTTTCAGCCCTTCTTTTTCTCTAATTTTTGGTCTGCAAACTGAAGTTGTTAAACCTCCAGAAGAGAAGCTTAATGATACTATGCATAACTCTATATGCTAGACAGTTGAGGTTAACCTCACTATCTGTCTGAATATCAAACATCTTACACATAACATGGAACGGTTATTATCCATGAAGTATTGATATGTTAAACTTTAATTCCCTACAAAATGTGAAGAAAAAAATTTAAAAAATTAAAAAATAGGAATAAATAATTACATATTTTTACAGAGAAATTTAAAAATCTAAAAATATACAGCATTGTAGGGGGACAGTCCTATGACATTTTTTTCTTGTGTTTTGTTTTCATTTATTACTCGTTTTTTCCCCTTACACTGCCATTTATTTGAGAGATGGTATAGCACTAATTAAGATGACATGACAAGCAATACATATTTAGAAGACCAGAATGACAGGCATTCCAAGTATGACCCTAGTATTGCACATTACTGTCTTCAGGGCAGTTGCTTAGTTCATAGGTATCAGCATATATAGTTAATCAGGCTGACAATCCTACCAATTAACTGCTAGTTTCAAAAACCTGCTGAAGATTCTCAGGATCATTGCCTCAACCATGGTGTACATATAAATGTATGGCTTTGCCCGTGTCATGTTTCCTAGCTTTTCTCCTTACCTCTCTTAATTGCTTAATCCTTAAGTTCTCGCTTTCCTTTTAATTGTGTTCTACCTTTCTATTTTTATTTCTTCATTTGAGTTTTTAGATTAGGGAGACTATACGATATTTACACATGTAGGCCTAGATCATTTCACTTATGAATATATCTTCAAGTGACATCCATTCAAATATAAAGGCTTAGAGTTTATCATTCTTTATAGCTGGGTAATACTCCACTGTGTAAAAATACCACATCTTTTTCATCCATTCCTCAGGTGATGGGCATTTTGGTTGTTTCCACAATTTGCCTACCACAGATTATGCTACTATAAACATAGGTGTAAATATATCACTATGATATGATGTTTTCAGATCCTCTGGGAAAATTCCCAGTAGGGGGATAGCTGGATTGAATGGACATTCCAGTCCTACTTTTTTGAAAGAGTCTCCACACTGATTTTCATAATAGTTGCACCAGTCTACATTCCCACCAGCAGTGCAGTAGGGTTCCTTTTCCCCCACAGCCTTTCCAACATTTGTTGGTGGTTGATTTCTTTATGATAGCCATTCTTTGTGGGGTGAGATGGTATCTCAGGGTTGTTTTAATATGCATTTCACGGATGGCTAGTGAAGTGGAGCATTTTTTCATATACTAATTCTCTTCTATAATTTTGTCCTCTGAGAAGTGTGTGTTCATCTCGGATCCCATTTCTGGATTGGGTCTTAAATTTTGGGGTCCTAGTGTTCTTTAGTTCTTTATAAATTCTAGAAAACAGACCTTTGTCTCAGTGTTTATTAGTTAAGATTTTTCCCCCCAAATTTGTGGGTTGTCTTTTCACTTTGTTGGTAATTTCTTTTGGTGTGCAAAAACTTCTCAATAGGAGGAGGTTCCAGTTTTTAATTCTTTCAAGTATTACCAGTGTGATTTGATTCTTGTTCATGAACTCTTTGACTACTCCTATATCTTCAAGAGTTCCTCCTACTTTCTCTTCTAGGAGTTTTAGTGTTTCTGTTTTAATGTTTAGATCTTTAATCCATTTTGACTTTAGCTTAGTGCATGGTGGTAGACCTAGTTTTTGCCATGTAGACAGCCATGATTTTCAGTACCTTTGTTAAAGTTACCTTTTTCCAGTAAGCATGTTTGGCCTCTTTGTCGAAGACACAGTGGCTAAGTGTGTTAGTAGTCGCTTCTGATTCTTCTAATCTATTCCATTGATCCTCAGGTCTATTTTGTTGTTAACGGCATGCTGATTTTACCACAGTAACTTTGTAGTATAATTTCAAGTCAGAAAATGTAATGCCTGCTGCCTTGTTCTTGTTGCCCAGGACTGCCTTTGCTGTTTTAGGTCTTTTCTGGTTCCACATAAATTTTAGGAACAATTTCTCTAGGTTTGTGAATTATCTTGGTGGTATTTTAATAAGGATTGCATGAAATCTGTGCAACAATTTTGGGAGTATGGCCATCTTCAGAATATTGGTTCTTCTTATACAGGCTTATGGAATATCTTTCCATTTTCTGAAATCCTCTACGATCTCTTTTTGAAGAACACTGTAATTTTCATTGAATAGATCTTTGACTTTAGTTAGATTAATTCCAAAGTATTTAATTTTCTGCCATGCTATTCTGAAAGGTATTGTTTCTCTAATTTCCCTCTCAATGTGTTTGTTATCTCTGTAGAGGAATGCTGTTGACTTTTCAGTATTGACTTTTTATCCTGCAATGCTACTGAATGTGTATTAATTTTAGTAGCTTCTTGGTGCAGTTGTTTTAGTTTTCCAAGTAAGGTATCATGTCGTCTACAAATAAGGATAGTATAACTTCTTATTTACTTTTTTTTATTCCCTTTATTTATCTCTCTTGTATAATGGCTCTTGTAATGATTCCAGAAGTATATTGAATAGGAGTGGTGATAGAAGACATCCTTGTCTTGTACTAGATTGAGAGTAAAAGATTTTATTTTGTCCGGATTTTTAGAATCATGTTAGCCATTGGGTTGTCATAGGTATCAGACTAAGTAGAGGACATCTATTCCAATTTTTGTAGGATTTTGAATATGAATGGGTGTTAGACCTTGTCAAAGCCTTTTCTACATCAATTGAGATGACCACATGTGGTGTTACTATAGTGTATTACATTTCTAGATTTGCATATATTGAGCCATCCTTGAACCCCTGGGATGAATCCTACCTGGTCATGGTGTATGATCTTCTTGATTTGCTGTATTCTATTTGCTAAGCTTTTATTGAGGAAATTTGTATCTATGTTCATGAAGGAGATTGGCCTACAGTTCTTTTTTTTTAGTTGTGTCTTTCCCTGGTTTGTGTAGCAGTATAATGCTTCCTCTAGGAATGATTTTGGGAGGATTGCTTCCTTTTCAATTTCATGGAAGAGTTTGAGGTGTATAGGGATTATATCTTCTATAAATTTCTTGTAGAATTCAGCTGTGAATCCATGAGGATCTTGACTTTTTTTTGTTGGTAGGCTTTTTTTAAAAAATTTCATATTTCATAGGCTATTATTTGGGTTATTGAGAGTTCTTGTATTTTTTTATTCAGTTTTGTTAATTTGTCCCTGTCTAGGAATCTGTCCATTTCTTCTCTGTCTTCTGTTTTGTGAGAGTAAAAGGTTCTGATGGCAGCTATTGATGATCTTCTGAATTTCTACTTGGTCTGTGACAGTTACACCCTTTTCATTCCTTATTGCTTGTATTTCAGTTGTTTTTTTCTTCTTTGTGATAAGATTAGCTAGGGGTTTATCAGTGTTATTTAATCTTTCAAAGGACAAGCTTTTTGATTTGTTAATTCTTTGAATTGTTTTGTTCATATGGATTGAATTAATTTCTGGTCTAATCTTTATGATTATCTTCCTGTCTAGGCTTCGGGTTTGATTTGCTCTTCCTTTTGTAGATGTTGGATGTGCAGCGTTACGGTGTTTATTTCTTTCCATTTTGTTTTCCTAACATGTGAGTTCGTAGCTATAAATTTCTAAGAACAGCTTTAATTGCATTTCATAAATTCTTGTAAGTACTTGAAGTTTCATTGAATTGTAAGTATTGTTCAATTTCTTGTTTAATTTTATCTGTGACCCATTGGTTGCTGAGGAAGGTGTTGTTTAATTTCTATGTATTTGTGATTTTTTTGTGGTTTCTTTTGTCATTTATTTCCAGTTTCAATGGACTGAGGTCAGATAATGTGCATGAGATAATTTCTGTTTTCTTGCATATACTTAAGCATGACCTATGGACTAGTATGTGGTCTATTTTAGAAAATGAGCCATGTACAGCTGAAAAAAATGTGTATTCAGCTCTGGTTTGGTGGAACACTCTATATATGTTCTCTAAGTCCATTTGTTTCAAGCTTTGGTTCAGTTCTGCTACTTCTTTGCCAATTTCTTTTTACTGACCTATCTTTTTGGGAGAAAGGGGTTTTAAGGTCTCCTGTTAAGGTTGTGGTATTGGACATTAGATTTTTCATGTCCATCAAGATTTGTGTTATATAGTTGGGTGCTCCTGTGTTTGGCGTGTACATATTTATGAATGTTACCTCTTCCTCTTGAATTTTTCCCCTAATCAGTACATAGTGGCCTTCATTTTGTTTGATCATTCTTGGTTTGAAGTTGAGATTGTCTGAGAACAGGATTGCTATCCCTGTTTTTTCTGAGGTGCTAGGACATGCAGTATTGTTTTCCATCCTTTGACTTTCAGTCTATGAATTTCTTTATGAGTTAAGTGTGTTTCTTATATACAACATATTGTAGATTTTCTTAATCCACTGTGCCAGTCTGTTTCTTTTAATTAATTAATTGAGTCCATTTATATTGATGGTTATGATTGAGATATATTAAGATTGACATGTTATTTACCTGATGTTGTTTATTCCTTTTTCTCCTTTGTTTTATTGTTTGCCATATTTGGTGAGTTCCTACCATTCTCATTTGTGGAGTTCTGATCATTTTGGTCTCTCTCTACAACATCTTTTAGTAGTCCATGTAGGGTTGGCTTTGTTGTCATGAAATTCTTTAGTTCTTTGTCATGGAAGTATTTCACTTCTCCATCAAACTGGAAATGTAGTTTTGCAGGGTATAGCAGTCTGGGCTGGAATTTGTTTGCATAGAAGACTTGAAGTACTCTGCTCCATGCTCTTCTTGACTTCATGGTTTGTGAAGAGAAGTCTGCTGTGATTCTGATTGGTTTTCCTTTAAAGGTGATCTATTTCTTTCGTCTTGCGCCTTTTAGTATATTATTCCTGTTCTGGATTTCTGGGATCTTGACTATTATATGTCTTGGTGTATTTTTCATTTATTTGATGTTATTTGGCATTGTATGTGCTTCAGTTACCTGAATGTCAGATTGTTTCCCCATATCGGGAAGTTTTCTGCTATTCAGTCCATATTCTTTTCATGTCTTTTATATTGAGTCCTTCTTTCTCGTTGATGCCTATTAGTCTCACGATGTTCATCTTTGCATCATCTTGCAGGTGATGGATTATTTTTCCTGCATCCTAGTTGTTTTGAAGAGATCTTTTCTTACCTTTTCACTGGCTGTGATGGCATCTTCAAGATCTGAAGCTAGGGGCCAGGGAGATGGCTCAGTGGAATAAGTGCTTCCCTGCCAAGCAGAAGGGCCTGAGTTCAATGCCCGGTTCTGAAAAAAAAAAAAAAAAAAAAAAAAAAAAAAAAAAAAAAAAAAAAAAAA
>NW_004524614.1:13579657-13605035 GCF_000260255.1 Octodon degus
TTCCTGTGTCTCTTTGACTCAGCTTCATGCGACCTATTTCTTTCCTACATTCCTCATTGAAGGATTCCATTGTTTTTCTAATCTCCTCTATTTTATCATTGTCTTCTTGAGAAGCAGTTATTAATTCTTTCACTATAGTTATCCTTCCTTTTTTTTTACTTCAGAGATTATTTCTGGTCTGATTTCCTCTATATTTTTCTGCATTTGGTTCTTTACTTCAGACACTATTAATTCAGAATTTTTTTTTTATTTCAGAGGTTATTTCTGATCTGAGTTCCTTTATACCTTTCTGCAGTTCCTTTTCTTTAGGCACTTATTAATTTAGACATTTCACCTGTGTGATTCCCAATATCTTCTGTGCTAGTGTCTTCTGCACCTGTCCTGGGTCGCTCGGGACCTGAGATTGCATTTTACTCCTTCTCTTTGTCATTTTGTATAGCCCTGTCCTCCGACCTTCGGTTTAGATCTATGGTGCAGTTATAACCTTAGCATCTAATGAAATTCTTACCCAAGAGTGGTTATATGATTAAGACAGTTAAAGTTTTTTTATTTACAGACCTACATCAAGGAACACTAATAATGGGTAATGATATTTAGCAGTTGACAATCTTTGTAAGTCATGGCTTTGTATCTTAGTAAGAGCAATCATTATGTCTGTATAGCTAAGCAGATATTAAATTGGGAATTTGTTTTTACGTTAGTTGTAAGTTCTGTCTGATCACCTCCCCTTGATGTACCTGGTATTTTTCAGGCAGACTAGTTCATCCCGGTTACCTTTTGCCCCCAGTCTCAGTCAAGAGAATGAGGGAGGATGCTTTTATAGATCTGGGTCTAGCAAAGTGTCTCAGCTTACCCAATGCAGATCTATGAAGTTTGATTTAATCCAGTTTTGCCTGACTTCAGTCTGGCTGCTGTGCTCACCTTCCTGGTGCAGCCCATGGAAGTGATCCCACTGTGCCCCTCTAACAAGATGTTCTGCTCCTGGATCAGTTACGTGGTTCTGGTCTCTAGAGTCTGTGCAAGGACTTCAGCAGTAGAATTTCACCTCAGGTCTGTATGCCAGCCCTGGGCTGGGTCTGCAGGGGTCCAGAGAGCAGGAGAGGAGGATTCACTGACAGGTGGGGCCTGGGTTGGTTCCAGAGGGATCCATCTGGCAAAGGGGAGTGCAAAAGCTCTCCCATACACATGCCAGGCCTGGGCTTGGGCTGTGTCTGGAGGGGTCCCGAGAGCACCGTGGAAGTTCTCACTCACACACCGGGCCTGGGCTGGTTCAGGAGCATGGATGAAGGTCTTACGCATGGATGAAGGTCTTACTCACACTCCGGACTTGGCTGTGTCCAGAGGCTATATTTTTGATCATAGCTTTCTGAGTGGGTTTAACATGGCCTGTAATTTGTTAATTTGCATGTAGTTCATTAGGTGTATCATGTATTTTAATTTGTATTTCCTAATGAAAACTATATATTTTCCTATTATGCTGTACTTTCGTTTATCCTCCTTTGTTAAGTATTTGTTGAAGGTTTTGTTCGTTTCCTTTTGGGTTGCCATTCTTATATCCTGTGGAGATTCTATATATATTCTGGATTTGAATACATTATTCATACGGCCCAGGATATAGCTCAGTGGTACATTTGCCTACCTAGCGAGCACAAGGTCTTGAGTTCAATTCCCAGTAACAAAACAAAACAAAAAAAACCAAAAACACATGAATACATTATCAGATGTATAGTACAAAACTCTCTTTTTGACTTGTCTTTTCTCTCTTAAGTAGTTTTTTTTTAATGAAAAGGTCTTCATGTATCAAAATTCTTGTTTTTTTAAGATGAGCCTGTATTGAAGCATCTATTTCTGCTTTTTTTTTCTTTTTTAAGGTTTATTTATTTATTCATCTTTTTTATACAGGGACTTGCTATGTAGTTAAGACCCACCTTGAGCTCATAGTGAGCCTCCTGCCTCAGCTGTGATCGTAGGTGTATGCACCATACTCAAGATATTTCTGCTTGAAAATTATTTTATTATATAGCTGTAATAAATCTAGAATTGAGTTTTGAATTTTATCTGTGGTATAAGTTCAAGGTTTCTTCTTTCCAAATACAGATGATATTCAGCAACTTTTGCACTTGACATAAGTTTATACCCTTTATTTATGACAGTGAGTAATGTGAAATCACAATTTCACATGTTAAATTTTTCTTATGTTAGCCTCTTCATGCCCAGGCTGTGACAGCAAAGCCTCAGTTCCCCAAAATCCCACAATAAGGAGAGTAAACTACTTATACTTTACAGTGTGCTATGTTACTGAGCTATGGTGCTCAGTCATTAGGTGTATTAGATGTGTTTTCAACTTAATAGTGAATTTGTGTACCTGCCTTAAAAAATATTTGTTGAATTACTTAAATGAATGCTTGTCTGTTTACCTAAAAACAATATCTTTTTTACTTATTTGAGATGATGGCTCACATACTTTTATTTTTAAACATTTGGTGGCAAGGATAGTCATATAAGTGATTTCCTTTTTAAATTTCTTATTAACTAATAGCAAGTCTGGTAACTTAACTTTTCGCTATAGAAATTGTGATTTAAGTGTCTAAAGAAGATCATTTAATGAGTCCTTATTAACTGATTTTAGGTTATTTAATGAAAATCATTTAGGAAGGTTTGTTTTATTTTGCCAAAATCTGAGCTGAAAGAAAATTGAAGAGAATAATCCATATATGGATTATTGGATTGATATGCTTTATAGACAGGTTTATTCCAAGTACGTTAAGCATTAAGTAAATATACTAGCTGATGTAACTGAAAGTCCTAGTTGGTTTAGTAATGAATGGTTTATCCATCTTGGCTGGAAGCTAATGCATACTCAAAATGGGTTCTTGAGAAAACATTTAAAGCTATTTAAAAAGTTTTAAGCATTTTTAAGGGAACTCAGCATAGTTTAGGAGAAAGGAGAGAGTATTACTGAGTATCACTCTAAAAGAAATACAGCTTCAGGAAAGGGTTTCTGACCAGAATGTGGCCTTCAATAAAGAAGTATAATGACTTGGTATATAATGAACGAGTAATATTTTCTTTCTGACCTTTAATGTTATACTTATGTCTCTAGTTACTCAAACTCAACTGGAAACCAATAGCTGAGAAAATTCCCAAATATAGAAATGTGATAAGGAAAGTTGAAGAGCACGCTTACCCCACCTAAAAACTATCCAGTAAATTGGGCTTCAGGCTTAGGTTATCACAGTCTCTGTGGTGTCATCAGAGACACAAGTTTTATGTATATCCCTGGTATGCTGACTGCAGTATTGATTTTGTGCTGTAACAGGTATCTTTTCTGCTTATAAATAGGCTCATATCAAGATTTAGGAGGGATAGTATCTCATTTTTCCTAATTACTGAACAAGATTCTTCTCTTTAAGTTGCTCGATCAGCTAGCTGATGTCTTCCCTAATATTGAACCAAAATACGTTGCAATGAAAATGCTAAATTTTGCTGTTGGATTTAGGAATAAATTATTGTATTTTCCATCAAAAATTAACATATGATTAATATGATTGAATTGGACCATTGGAGCTAATTAGACCTGGAAGTCCTGGAAGGTACAAAATGGGTATACAGGATACATCTCTCCCAATTATAATAGTTTTCTGCAACTTATTGAATATGTAGCTGTGCATTTTTTGTATGTAGAAAAACTTTTTACAATGAACCATTATAGCAAGCTATTAGGGATATCATGAAATCTAAATACATCTAAATATTGAAAAGATCTAACTTTATTGAATGTAATTTTCTGCTTGTAATACTGAAGGTTCCTATCTTGCTTACTTTTAGAGCTCAAGAGTTGTTTTCCCCTTTTCATATTCCATTTCCAAATGTTTAGTTACATCTCATGTAGTACTTCTTGAAACTTGATATTCCGTAACCTATTGTTGAATGTCTCGAATTCTAGGATTTAGCATTTTCTAGAAGATTCACGTTGTGCTTCTGCCTAAGAATTAAAGACTTGTAACTAAAAATGAATCCAGTGATAAGTCTGCTTAAAAACAATTTCTCTTGAAGGGTCAGGGAAATAGCTCAGTGGACTAAGCACTTGCTTAGGTAAGTGCAGGTGCTGCACTGACCCCGCCCCTGGGTGCACTGAGTTAGCAATGGAGTCCGAGCATGGTGACACATGCCCGTAATCCCAGCACTAGGGAGACAGAAAATAGGAGGATCACTATGAGTCCAAGCTGCGTAGTGAGACTGCGCACACACACACACGCGCGCGCGCGCACACACACACACACACATTCCCTTGAGAAAATGGAGTACTGTTTTTTTTTTTTTTTTTTGTTTGTTTTTATTTTTATTTTTATTTTTTTTTTGGCAGAACTGTAGATAGAACTCAGGCCCTTGCACTTGCCAGGGAAGCACTTACTCTACTGAGCCATCTCCCTGGCCCCTTCCCTTGAGAAAATGAAAGCAAGCACCAAAATAGAACACTAGCTAAGGCAGTCAATGAAATAAACACATTTAAAGACAAGTAGTTCACCCTTTGCTAATCTGTTTATGTTTTTGTTTTTTGTATCTATTATATTCTTACTTGATTTTTGAATTCAGTTAAACATTTATTGAGAAGTTAGGGAAGAGACTAGAAAAATAAAAGTATTGATTTTTGTGTCAGGAAAGAAAGATAAGTGCATAACTATCAGGGCTACTGTATTAAAGAATAAGTACATTTATGGATCAAAGTAACATGCTGTTAAAGAGAACATACATTTTATTTATAGTAGGAGTAAGCCAAAAAAAGAATAATTTTAGAAAAATACTTCTTAGAGATCATTTTTAGAACTAAACCTACTGTTAAGAATATTAATTTGTAAGCAAAAGAGCACCTCTTCTTTTTATAAGGCCTTAATTTGGGGCTTTTAGTGTATCATTTGTGAGCAAGTGCAAAACTTTTTTGTAAATTATGAATTATTTCCTTATATGAATGTGCTCCTAATTATCCTGATTAGCCTGATTTATGTATTGAAGTTGAGTGCTTGAGGCATCCATAGGTAAATGGATGCAACTTGAGAATATAATGTTAAGTGAAATAAGCCAGACACACAAGCATAAAGACCATGATTTCTCATAAATGAGAAAAAAATACATAAGTATATAGAGAGATAAGTAGGAAGTAGAAGTTCATAAAGGTCTTCAAATTATATTGTTTGAAAATATTTTAATATATATGTTCTGTTGTTTCATTTATGCTATTTTAGTTCATTGAAAAGAAAGTTTGTATTATCTGTTTCTTCTTTGTAAGAACCTTTATGGCCTTGTCTTATACTTGGAATAGCTTTTGAAGATAATTATAAACACTGTATCAACTGTCGTTATTCTCTTATTATTTTGCAATAAAATTTTGCTTTATTTTTCCATAAAGTAAAAAATTTGAATGGGAGGAAGCACATGACTAGTAGGGTGCTTTCCTGTAATCCAAGCATTCTAGGAGTCTAATACAGTAAAATCACAAGTTCCAGAGCATACTGGGTGAGTTCAGCAAATTAGCAACACCCTGTCTCACAGTAGATACAGGCTGGGTATATGCAGCAGTCCTGTCATGAATCATGAACTCCTCAGGTTCAGTCATGAATACTGGGCATTAAAAAGGAATATGCAAATACTATTTTTTTTTTTTTTAAAGACCTGCTTTCTGAGAATGTTTAGAAGCAAGATCTATGACAGAGATAGAGCTCAGCAGTGCAGAGCTTGCCTGGCAAATGCAAGGTCCTGAGTTCAATTCCCAGTATAAAAAAAAAAAAAAAAAAAAAAAAAAAAAAAAAAAAAAAAAGAAAAAAAGATTTACTATATTCTCTTTCAGAGTTTTAAAAGCATAAAAGTGAAATGTGTTAGATCATGTTCTAACCACTAAGTATATAAAATATGCTATTTAAAATTATAACTATTGAAGAAATTGGCTGAGTATTTAAATAACCATTGGTTTTGTTTTATTTGGTTTTGTTCATCTATAAATAATAAATTTTAGTATTTGTACTGCCTCAACAAGTACTGAACCATATAGTTTAGAATATGTTTTATATTCTTTTTATTGAAGTTTCTTAAAATATGGCTCTATATTATTTACATTTATAGTCAAATATTGGTATGTACCCTTTAATAACTGAAATATGTATTCAATATCAGATATTTGTTAGGATCATTTTTTCCCATCTCTTGCACAATTTTCATTTAAATTAAACTTTAAAGTTTTATTTGTATTTTGTGGGATACTTCCTATGTAAGGGATGTAGTTTAAACTTTTGGGTTTTTTGTTTTGAATTTAGACAATAACTATTTCAAAAACAAGTCCATTGAGCAACATGTATTATACATATTAATCAGTTAATTATGATATTTAAATTATACATGTTGAGTTCGGTGTAATATATAAGCGCTTATGTACATTGTGCTATGCTCAGATCCAGACTTTCTGTATTCACTCTCCCACTACTTTTTCCAACCTCTGTTAATCACCATTTTACTATAGGTTGATGTGTATCACAGGTTCACTCTTACATATGGAAACCTTTGATTTTTTTTTATTAAGCACACAATCCTGCTAATATAAAGTCATTGTTAGCCTTGTTATGATGAAACAACTTCTTAGTGAAATCTCTTAAATACTCTGTGCAAATCTCATGTCTGGTCCAGGACTTTTTCTGTTTACTAGGCATTCACATGTTGTACATCTACCTGTATATTTTATTTACTTTATAATTATGCCTTATCATACTTTGGAAAGCAAGTTCTAGAAGGCCAGATATTTTGCCCTGTGTTGTTTTGTTTTACTTTTGTTAGCTCTTCAGTATCAAGGTGGATACCTATGAGATAGTAAGTACTCATTGTGTATGGAGTACATCTTCAGTGACTAAATTGAAATTCTGGAGCTCTGCCTTCCCTTTAAGATGGAGTAAATTGGACTGGTGAGAGCTAAGATGACTGCGCTTCTGCTTAGCCAAGCACATGGACCATGGTTTGATCTCTGGCACCACATGCCACACCGGCCCTGCCCCAGATGCACGGAGCCAGCCACCGACACTGGGCATGGTGGTGCATGCCTGCGGTCCTAGCACTGGAGAGGCTGAATACAGTAGATCACTAGAAGTCTGAGCTTTGCAGTGAGACCCTGTACCAAATATATTTTAAAAAGAAGTAAATCTATGCAAATCTCTTTATTGCACATTGAGTAAACATCTTGAAAAAGCAAAAAAAGGAAACGTGTGATATGGGTAAAATTGATTTAAAGAAATAATTTTGTTTGGTTTAATAAAAAGGTTTTTAATTTTTAATTTTAGTTTTGTTAGTTACCCAAAGCAGTCCCCATCACTTTTTCTTGTTGTTTTCCCTGATCCACACATTTTTAACTACTTGTGATCATGTGAATTTGTAAACTCTTATGTAGCAAATAAAAATTAATAAAATGAGTTGCTATTTTCCTGAGCATGATGAATGTAAATAATGCATATGGATGTTAAAATTGATAAGGCAATGTTAGTCTTTGTAAACCTTGCTCAGTCTATACTGATATTTAGACCTCAATCTGTGGAAAATGGAAAGGTACAATGTGATATATACTGCAGGGTTAAATGTTAATTCAGATAATTCATCCTCCTTTGATGGGAACACCATGATACTATAGAAAGTATCATAAAATGAGGGATCAAAGACTTATGTAGGTCAGGATATTTTTGAAATTTTAGTTTAAATATTGTTTTTAATCAAGAGCATTTTATATATCTTAAAACATTTTTATCTGAAATTATATTCCAGGGCAGCATTTTTCATTTAGAATACAGCACATGCATTATACACAGTGTAAAATGTTTTAGTGAAAAATTACAAGTGAAATTAATTTTAATAATATATACATTTAACCTAGTATATCTAAAATATTTTAACATGTACCATAGTCAATAGAAAGAGTAAGATTTTTAACTTTAAAAATTTTGAGCCATCAAAATTTTGAGCCATATAGCAAATCTGATTTTGAACTAGCAGCATGATAAATGCTTAATAGGTTTGTAGAACTTTATGAAAGAGTTAAGCTTTGTGGCTTACTTTTACTGAGAGATTTTATTGTTTAATATCATTGAAAATAATTTATATTTTGGTGACTACAAGCAGTAATATATGTAGTAGTGGAAACATAGTGTGTCATTGAAGAAAATACAAAGAGCATAGGACCAAAGAAGTAATATTTAAGCCAAAGACAGTGAAGAGTAATTTGAGGATCATGAAAGCCAAATGTGGAGAGTATATGAAGGGGAGTTACATTTGCATTTTCAGAAATTATGGATAGGTCAGAAAGATTTATGCTAAAGCAAGGTGTATTTGTGGATGTGGAACTTCTGCAATGAGAAAGTAGATTGGTAGAATTAATTTATTTTAACTTCTATTTGGAGGTAGTTGAGTGAAAGCTCTTCTCATTCCTATTTTTTTCTTGCATTATAATGTTCATTTCATGACAATTTTTCTGCCTGAAAGCTTGTCATTTTTTAGATTGTTATTCATAATCTATTTGTAACTCTCTCCTTTCCTCCTCTCTCAGTCCTTCCTTACCTGCTTTCCTCTTTTGTGGTACTGGTGATTAAAATAGGTCTTTAAGCATGTTCGATTAATCTACCAATGAACCACATCCTTACCATTATTTTATTTTGTGACAAATATTATTTTATTTTCTGAGTAACTGTGATTATAGAGGTGATTGTATTTCTTTATAATGAACTAAGATTAGCTTTACATGTTTATTCTAAGTTATTTATCTGTAATTGTCAAAAAAGTGCTCTAAATAAAATCACAGAAACATCCTAGTTTCTTAGTATTATGAAAATTTTACTAACAAAAAAATAAAATTTGTATATAAACTGTTAGGGTTAGCATATGAAAAGTTCATCTGTACTTATGCTAAGTCTGCAATTATTCACTGTGATATCATGGTTATTTTAAACTATAATTTCTGTGTTTCATTTCTTTAAGTCATCAAGAGTTCATATAACTAGAGCGGTCTTAGAACAGTTTTTATCCTTTGCAAAATATCTTGATGGTTTATCTCATGGAGCACCTTTGCTGAAGCAGCTTTGTGATCACATTTTATTCAACCCGGCCATTTGGATACATACACCTGCAAAGGTCTGAATTTTATTTTCATTCATTTTATTTTAATGTAATATTATAAATTGTAGGTAATGTATTTAAAATATCTAAGAGAAAACATTAATTTTTAAAATTTATTTTATAGTCAGGCAGTCAAATTAATATCAGAAATAAATATTAAATATGGAAATATTAAATGAAACTACAGTTAAAAATTTAGTTGTGTATAATAGTGTATTCTTATGTCATTAGGTGTGATTCATACCTTTTAAGTTAAGAGAATTTACTGCACTGATTATGAATAATCATTTTGACTGAAAAATTCATTTCATTTTGAACACACAATTTATATCATGGCATAAAAATGACATTTGTGTTTGAATAAATACATTTTGTAAGGCTTTTCTAAATAAGAAAAACCTTACCATTTCGTATTTTCAGTTTATTTCTATGATGCTCTAATGGAAATTAAGATGAATATTTTCTCTTCTTTTTGTATTTTTTTAGGGAAGGGTCTACAGGGTGTTCAGGGCCTCACTAATAGATAGGACTCATAATGCTCCACCTGTTTACAGCGTCCCAAGAGCTGGGATTACAGGTGTGCGCCACCATGCCCAGTCTCAATTGCTGTCTCAGTGTGTCCAGGGGTGGAGCTGGCACAGCAGGCCTGGGCATCAAACCCCCGGCCTCTGAGCCTGCTTGCAGGTGCTTTAATCCGCTGAGCTCTTTGGCTGGCCCCCTAGATGGATATTTATTTTTTTTTTTCTTTCTCTTTCTCTCTCTCTCTCTCTCTCTCTCTCTCTTTCTTTCTTTCTTTCTTTTTTTCTGTATTTAGGACAGGGTGTGCAGGGTCCCACTGTGTAGATCAGACTTCGTAGTGATCCTCCTGTGTACAGCCTCCCAAATTCTGGGATTATAGGCACATGCTGCCACACCCAGCTTTAATCGTCCTCTGAGGGTGCCCCCGGGGTGGGGCCAGCACAGCAGGCCCTGGGATCCAACCGTGTGCCTGCTTACAGGTGCTTTAATCTGCTGAGCTATTTGGCTGGCCCTTGGATATTTTCAATTGAGTATATATTTTATGCTTTTTAAGTCTCTTATATACCTGGTTAGATAATGTTTAAGTTAGGATTTTTGTTACAGTTTCCATTATTACTTACTTAACTAAACCCAAAGCTGAACTTTGTTCCTTCTTCACATGGTGTTTCATTTGTCACTGTTGTGTCATGGAGTCAGATTCTAAAAGGCAACTTTTTACTATTGTAGTAGCTGAACAAAATTTGAAATTACATAAACTTCGGGTACATTTGACAATATTACTCATTTAGATATACTGTAGCAGCTGAATGATGTTAATTACATTTCCATGAAGAACAATATAAACTAAGAGCAACTGAAAAATATTTCCTCTAAAGTTTATTCAAGCTCACTTTTAAAATTATTTGACTTTCCTATCACTTTCAATTAAAGTACTAAATAATTTAAAATTATTTGTCAGTGGTTATTAAATTGTTTTTATTTTTTAATTTTTTTTTGTGGTAATGGGGATTGAACGTGGGACCTTGCTCTTGCCAGGGGGTGCTGAGCTATATCTCTGGCTCTTTTATTGAGTATGTTATCTTGATTAGACTTACTAGATAATAAAGATTATTAAAGTGAGTTTTAGTAGGATATTGATTTTGATTTTTTTCTTTATAAAATAGAATATTTATAAAAAGGTATTTTTAAATTATAATGAGTGCTCATTTCTTCAATTTTACTAATTTGTATTTGTAGTAAAATAAATGTATACTTAAGAACCCTTGATATTTTACATTAATTTTAATGATTGGCTAATTCTGTATTAGGTTCAACTTTCTTTATATACTTACTTGTCTGCTGAGTTTATTGGAACGGCTACAATCTACACTACCATACGCAGAGTAGGAACAGTATTACAGCTAATGCACACACTAAAATATTACTACTGGGTTATTAATCCTGCTGACAGTAGTGGCATTACTCCTAAAGGATTAGGTAAGTACATAACTATGTTTACACTTTTTCTCTATTGTTCTATATTTTGAATATTGTTATAGTGCATGACTATGAAACTAAAAATCTTAACCATTATCTTCTTTATGAAGAAGACAGGAATATTTGTAGTAGTTTATACTAAAAAGTTAAGAACTTTGTCAGTGTTAAATAATTTTGGAATACAGGCAAGTATAAATGAACAGTAGTCTTTATTTTAATCATCTTTCTCCTCCTTCTCTCACTTTTCCCTCAACCACTCACCCTCTTCTTCTTCTCCTATGCATCCTTCCTCCCAAGTGAAGTTTGAACCCAGAGTCTGCCACAAACCATATCTGTGACTCTATTTATATTTCTTGTAAATTTCAGATAGGGTTTCCCTAAATTACCAAAGACTGGGCCAGAGCTTGGTAATTCTCCCTCCTTAGTTTCTCCGACTGCTGGGACTATAGGCATGCACCACAATGCCCCGTTGTCAGGTTTTTCATTTTTTCAAGTTGTAATATAGAAGTAAAATAATTCAGTGATTTATGAATAAAAAGTTAATATACTCCAGGAGCTAGTGTTACCAGACTTGGTTTCTTTTCACCTTTTCCTTTAGTAATATAAAGAATATATACTCAAATATTTCAAATTATAGATATTTCAAAGATATTATAAACATAAGGAGATAAATACACATATCTGTATATATAAAATAAACCTCAGTATCACCAAATTTAAGAGATAGAACATTACCAGTAGATTGTATATAAGCATCTGTTGTCTCATATTACTGTTGCCTACCACAGACAGATCTCTATCTTAAATTTTATCTTTATTATTCCTTGTTTTACTTCTATCATTTTATTCATTCAGTACTCATAATGTATTTTGTGCTATAAGTGACTTTATTGTCCTAATCCTATCACTAATCAAGGACCTTCTAAAATCTAAACTTAAAAGGATACAAAAAGAAAGAAACACAAACTTGAGTCATATATATATATATATATACATACATATATATGTGTATATGTATATATATATATATATATATATATATATATCTTGTCTAGTTTATTAAGTGTAAGCAAAAATTAAAATAAGGTAGACTATTACTAAGAGAATGGCTCTCTCTAGTGGGAGAGCAAAACAGGTTGTTATCAAGAAGGTAAGCGTGGTTCAGAACTGAGGGCTGGTATAGTATGAGGGCTTTAGTATGCAGGGCAGGTTGGTTCATTGCGTAAATTATCATGAATTTTAAAATCTGCTTGTTGAAATACTGGTGGTTTGCAAATCTGTAGCGATGGGAGTATTTCTACAGTAGAAATCATAAGTGTTGTAAATCAAGACTCTGTCACTCCATTTTGTTATATGTAGTTTCTTTATTAGCACACCAATGATTAATGGTTTTTCCTACCAGGCTGTTTTTAGTGTTTGATTTCTTGACCTAAGAGAAGTTATTATACAGTGTTGATTTTACAATAATTCATTAAGTGTTATATGTATACGTTTTGTATGTGTGCTTTATTTCACAATGAGACAAGTTTTTAAAAGTATTTATAAGAAGGGAAAGGGCTATTGTTGTAGTGTTGATAGGAGTGCAGCAAAAATTGTTAATAGTCAGAATGGGGAAGAAATTTATTTTTTAGTAATAGGTGGAATGAATTATTTAGGTGACAATTTGCCTGTGTAACAATCTGAATATAAACATTTGTTGGGTAAAGAGGTTAAAGTTATATATGAAAGGATTATACTGATAAAATGGACAAATCAGCTATGTATTTCCAAGAAAGATTTAGTGGTTAAAGATTTAGGGGATCTAACTTTAGTTCTTAAAACTATCATTATTGGGGCCAGGGAGATAGCTCAGTAGAATAAGTGCTTGCCTGGCGAGCTCATGGGCCTGAGTTCAGTCCCTAGTTCACAAAAAAAAAAAAAAAAAAAAAAAAAAAACCTGTCATTATTGTATGTTATGTACTATATTATTTATGTCATTTTATGATTTTTTTGGTAATTAGATATTTCACAAGTAATTATTTTAGAATGTAGGCATTTTGATTGAAGTAGTATGTGCATTTTAATTCTCATTTTAACTTTTATTCCCTTGTAACCATTTTTCATGTGCTCACAATATTATATTTTATATTATGTATGACAAAGAAAATTGCTACAAAACAATTAGGTACATTGGGACGCTTATTCTCTGCTTTCCTCTATGAAGTTGGAGTGAATCTGGATAGTCTGTAAATGAAAACAAGTTTAATTGAGAGTAGAAGAAATATGAAGAAACCTGTTAATAAAAATAAAAAAGTAGTTGTGTGATTTTGCAGTTTGAAATTATTCAGAAATTATTTGAACTCTCATTTCTTAAATCTGACATTATGTGACTAAGTTTAAGTAGGCAAAACCCTGAAAATTTATGTTTAGATTCTCTGATGTTACTAAATTGATATAACACTAACAAAATATTGCCATTTTAATAAACCTAATTATTAATGAATTTAATAGCATATAAAAGTAATTACATGAAACTTATTTAATACCATGGGTTTCTATTTTCCTTTTACCTATTTCATCCTAGAGGGCCCCCGGCCATCACAAAAAGAAATTATATCACTTCGGGCATTTATGCTGCTTTTTCTGAAACAACTCATCTTAAAGGTAAAATAATTTTATGTATTTTACAATTATGATATATTAGGTCAAAAGTAACTTTTGGTTTCATTGACCTATTATTTTTATTTTAAATTTTTTTATGGTTCCAGGGATCAAACTCAGGGTCTTGTGCTTGCCAGGCAAGCACTTATTCTACTGATCTATCTCCCTGGCCCCTCATTGACCTATTTTTGCATTATTATTGTTAACTTAATAGTAACAACCTTTCATGAATTGCTTCCAAAATTTATAATTTGTAGTACTAACATTTGTTGCACTTTTATTTCAATGGTCTTTAGTATCCTTCATATTAATGGAGGTGGCGGAAAAGACAAGGGACATACGTAAGAATCAAACATAAATATTTTATTTTAGCAAATGTTCTATGTTTCAGTTTCAAAAATCTTGTGTGGTATATAGAAATATTACATAGGTATAGAAAAAAGGAAAATAAAATTATAATTGTATGATAATACAAAAAGTTGATAAATATATTAGTGACTTTCCTGTTGTTGGGATAGAGTATTTGGTAAGTGCAATATAAATTTTGCACTTATCAAACACATTTATTTGGCTCATTGTTTCAGAAAGTTCTGTTCATGTGTAGTTGATGCTGAGGCAGAAATAGCAGGGCAGAGGAGAACAGTGGAGGAAAGCTGTTCAGTGCATGACAATGAAAAAGCAGAGAGAGGAAGCAGAGACGAATCAGGAACATATCCTTAGCATTCATGCCCCAGTGACCTCTTCAAGTAGGCCCCAAGTCCTAACAGTACATTCATCTATGAATTCATCGATGAATTAATAGTTACATATAGCACGCTCACAATATGCTTTCTTCGTAAAGCTACACCTCTAAACACTGCAGATCGAAATCATAAAATTTAGTCCAAGACTCGATATAGCTAATGTATATACATTGTACAAAATGCATGAAGTCCATTTCCAAGAGTCACCAAAGTCTTGATAGTTCTAATATTTATTGCTCGAACATCCAGGTGTAAGACTTCAGAGTCTTCTCTGAGATTCAAGGCAAACTCTTAACATGAGCCCCTATGAAAGTCAGAGAGAAAGTTAAATATTTCCATGTACAAGGTAAACAATGCCATTTCAAAATCCAAGAATAAAGGCATAAAAAGACTCAGACCAAAGTAAGACTGAAATCCAGCAGAGAAAACAGCACCCAGGACATGTGGTGAAATGTGAGCTGTGTAAGAGTTAAACAGTACCAACCTTGTGACCTATGGAGGTTGCTACTCAACTCATGTGGACAGCTACCCTTCTGGTGTGGTTCCAGTATGATCTGGTTTTAGTCAGCAGAAAATCCATGTTATTGAAATCTCTTAAGTTTTAGTCTTTACTTCACCTTCAACTTTACTTGTCCAGCTTTGCTCACTGCCTTCTCAAAGCTGCATTGCCTGGCATCATAGACCTTCTTTTGACATCTCTATGTTGAGAAAGCCTCCATGTTACAGCTCCTGTACTCAGTATGCCTTTAAAGCAACTACTGTCTCTTGGGACCCCTGGATGAAAGGGCCTCTAACTACCTAGATGGCTAAATTCTAGAATACAATTCTAGGCAGTACTAAATGAGCTTGACACCTTTGGTTTCTCTTTTCAGAGAAAAGTGCTTCAAATAATTTGTATTTATAGATCCTCTGATGGTTGGATCTGGCTGGTTTATGATATGCCCTCAAGTTATCTTTACAGTTGTTCTGGTCAGAGTACATGAACTCAATTTGTTCTACTATTTTAGGAAAGATGTCCATGTTTGTGTTTGTGTAGGAAAGATGACTGCAGTCCTGTTTGTTATCAGATGCGGAGTTTGCAAACAAAAACAAAATTTCACCAAATACTTCTTTGTGAAAAATTATTTATAAACAAAAACACTTGTGAGCCAAAGTAGCACTGTATAGCACTGTATATGACTTCTTTTCAGTGATGGCTAAGCCTTTCAGCAATGACATTCTCCTTCATCCCACTTTACATGCACTTACTTTCTTAACGAATTAGATGTGAATATTTTGGGCTTTTCTCTTTGCTTATGATTCTCACCATAAGTTTCACTAAAAGCAGCCAGCAATAACATGCCACCACATGAACATTGGACTACCTTGGTATGCCCTCTGCCAGATTTGTTTGCTGCCTTTAAATTTAACTTCATATGAAATCTTAAGATATGGGTAGAATGCAGGCAAGTTCTTTGCCAGAAGATCACGTGAACAGCTGAGTCCAGTTTCCACTGGAGTGTTTCTCATCTAAATTCTCTTGAGCCTGATGTTTACTGTCCACATTCTTGTCAGCATTCTGGTCTTCTGAGCTCCTCAAAGATTGCCTATCAAGTTCTTCTTCCAGCAGTCTAAGGTTTCTCTATCCATTATCTCTGAATCTTTGCAAACGCCTTCTGTTAAAGAGTTCCAAACACTTCCTATCCATATTATCAGCAGTAGTCAAAGCAGTGACCCCACTCTGTGGTAACAATTTTCTGTATTAATCACTTTCCTGCTGTTGAATCAAAATAACTGACTCCTACAATTTATAAAGGAGGTGAAATTTATGGTTTCTGAGGTTTCAGTCTATGCCTGGCTGACTCCATATAGCAAACAACATGGCAGAAGGGCATTGTGGAGGAAAGCTCCTCAATCCATGGTATCTAGGAAGCCGAAAGAGAGGGAGAGAAGGAATTATGGCAAGAATACATCTGTCTAGGTTGTGCCTCCAGTGACCTACCCCTTCCAGGCAAGGCCTGACCTCCTCACACGCCTTAACTATAAAGTCATCAATAGATGAGTCCACTGATGAGTATTGTACTCTCATGATCCAGTCACTTTTGAAAAGCCTCACCTGTGAACATGAGACTATTAGAAGCCATTTTACATTGAAACATTCAGTACTGTAAATTCTTGTATATGTATTCATTGAAGAAATCTAAATAATCACCAAATAGTAATAAGAATACAATTGAGGATCAAAATATGCTAACTTTTGATATATTAAATAGAGTTTTAGGAACTTAAAATTAGATACAATTTTCTAAATAAAAGTGAAAATAAATTATTATGAGGACTTGGGGAATTTTATTTTAAAATCTCTACTTTTAAAGTCCTTTTATTTTCAGTGATCATTTTGATGTATTTAAAGTTTGAATTTTATGTTTAAATTAAATAATAAAATGTTTTTCAAAATTTAGGATCGAGGAGTGAAGGAAGATGAACTTCAGAGTATATTAAATTACCTACTTACAATGCATGAGGTAGGACATGTAATGTCTATCTTAATCATTTTATTCAAAACTTTAGAATAAAAATTTTATTAAATAAATGCTGGCAATCCTTATTATACAGGATGAAAATATTCATGATGTGTTACAATTACTAGTGGCTTTAATGTCAGAACACCCAGCCTCAATGATACCAGCTTTTGATCAAAGGAACGGAATAAGGTATGATTATGATGCTATCATTAGAATGTAATGGAGCACAGTTTTTCATTCTAGAATGATGTCTCAATGAATGTTAAAAATCCTTACACATGAGGAGGAAATAAACAGAGAAAGCTGTTAATTCTCTAATATTTAAGGAAACTGATACAAGCGATAAATGGTCTCATGAATTATGAAAAGTGATAAAGCAATTAGTGTTATAAGGACATTTCAAATAATGCGAGAAGCTGATTTTTTTGAAAGAGGGGAAAAAAAAAGAGTATGTATTCTAGCAAAAAGATGATGCAAGAGAACTGTATTATATTAGACCCAAGAAAGAAATAGAAGCTAAACATGTGAGACACATAGAGTGCTAGTAATTTTTTTTTCTGTTAGTGATAAACTTTGAATAATTTTAGATGGGGAAATGATGTGTTCATTGACATTTTGTTAGATTAATAGTAGCATAAAATATGAGTTAGAGAAGACAACTGATACAGTAATATCAAAGAGAGGTTATTTATTTTATTTGTATTTAAGATGGTGACCTGAAGCACTGACAGTACATTGAGAAAAATAGACGAGAAACATTTTTTGGAACAAGAGGATCAAACCAAAAATATATGAAACCGAACTCTAGTTATGATGACTACAAAGAAACTTTTTAATGTGTGAAAAAGTTTCTGTCATAATATGCTCATGAATTTAAGACTTAATTTTTCAAAGGAATTATAAAAATCCTCAGATATATTTTATGTATTAAAAATTTTAGGCCCAGTGCCACATTGCATTTACCATGGCACTAACATGTGTTTTTGTCTTACCTTTTGTGGACTAAAACTTAAATGAACAGGTACAAAAAAAAAAAAAAATCCTCTTTTGCAACCTAGAACTCATTGTTATGTTCAAGTTTTGATACATAAAATAAGGAATATTACTGTAGTGGTTATAGATCTGTGATCTTGAAGCTGAGGCAAGAGGAATTAAGTTTGGACTGTATAGTGAGATTGCCTCAAAAAAAGAAAGTTAAAGAAATAATGATTACCTAATGCAAATAAAAGTGATGTTAAAGAAAAAAAATTTTAAAGTATTTTTAGTTTTGTTATATTAGTAAGTACTTATGAAATAATTTGTATATTTTTAGAGTGATCTACAAATTATTGGCATCTAAAAGTGAAAGTATCTGGGTTCAAGCTCTGAAGGTTCTGGGATATTTTCTGAAGCATTTAGGTCACAAGTAAGTTGATATTTTTCACTGTGAATTTTAGAAATATATACTAAAACTTATTCTTAGGAGCTTTGCCTCTAAATAAGATTTAATTGGAAATTGGACTAGCCAAATAGCTTAGCAGATTAAAGTACCTGCTTAGGCAGACTCAGTGACCCGAGTTCGATCCTCAGTATGCCATGCTGGAAGCACCTCTGGGGTGCGCTGAGATGGCAGTTGAGATTGGGAGTGGTGGCGCGAGCCTATAATCCTAGCACTTGGTAGACTGAAAACAGGAGGATCACAAGTACGATCTGTATAGTGAGACCTTGTAGACCCTGTACTAAGTATATTAAAACAAAACAAACAGAATTGACTGGAAATCAAACAGGAGAGGGGATGGGGAGATGGCTCAGTAAAATAAGTGCTTGCTTGGCAAGTGCAAGGGCCTGAGTTCAATTCCCAGTTCTGCCAAAAAAACCCAAAAAATAAAAAGAGGAGAAACATTGTCAAGAATGTTTCATAAAGTAATGTTTTATTAATATAAGATTATAGAGAAGTTATCACAATTAGGGTAATATAATTTATCTCTGTTTTCTTTCTGAAGTTGAAATTTTATTTATATATATTAATAATAAAATATTTTTTTCCAAAATAAGGTAAATATAGATATGATTTTTATAAAAACAGCAAGGGTATTGTGTATCCTGACGTCTCTCTGTGAACTGATGTTAATTGTACATGCTGAGTCAGTATTTTGTTATTTGTGTTCTTTTGTAATAGTAGGCTTATTGATTATGTTTTGAAGATCTTAGACTACCTAATTTCTTTCTCCTACATATAGAATTTCAATACTTAAAAATACTTTTGCTATAAGTAACAACTGTGGATTTAATGTTTACAGTTTGTAATGTGTTGTCCAATGCATGGATATTGTCTTATAAGATCATATTCTATATAAATGAGCCAGTAGTACTAGATGAAGTTTCTCACAGAACCCCAGTGCTGCCCCTTCTTTTTGGTGCTTACATTTACAGAATTGTTGGTAATGCTGATGAAAACTGCAATTCTGAGCAGCCATATATGACATACTGCATACTTCAACATTGCTACTAAGTATCCTTCTTAACTTTAGGTCTTGCTTTTTGAGTTATATTCTAGCTGATCCAGTGTTGAGATCATGATTCCTAGTTATTTTGTTCACATTTATATTACATATCCTTTTATTCTAAATCTTGTTAAATTACTTTTCTTTGCTATGTTTTTTGCATTTAGAATAGATTCTATCAGTTTCATATACTTTGATTTTTTTATCAAAATAAGTGATGTATTTTGTTACATTTATTTTTGTTACATCTAATCATAGATACTGTTTGGTTGTTTTTGACTTTCATAGCATATTTTAAAGACATACTACATGTATTATTTCTAGTTTTATTTACACAGATCACCTGTATTTAAAAACTTTGCATGCAATTTTCTTGAAATATGTCTTTGTAACTATAAAATTATTAGTAGTCCTGTCTTGTTTAGGAGTATATTTTCCTCTTAAAGTCAGTGCTGATGTCAGCAGATTTACCATTGTTTCTCTTTTATCAAACTTAGACCATCTTCCTAATATTTTACTTGTCAGTTATACAGAAATCCTCAGTTCATGAATGTTTTTGTTTGTTTTCACAAACAATTTGGTTCACAAACAAGCATTTGGCAAAATTTTGTTCCTGTTTGCAAACTCTACATCTAGTGACAGACATGACTGGGACTGTCCTTTCCATACAAACACAAATATGGCCATCTTTTCCAAAATTGTAGAGCAGATTAAGTTCATAAACTGAAATACCACTGTATCTGGCATTGAAACTGAAATAATCCATAAACTCTATTAGCTGAGTTACTTATCTTGTTGCTGAGATAAAATACTTGATACTCTAAGTTAAAGCAGCAAATATATAATCGCTTACAGTTTGTAGAGGTTTCAGTCCATAGTCAGCTTATTACAAGGCAGAATGACATGGCAGAGGGGCATAGTAGAGAAGCAAATTACGGCAAGCAGGCAGGAGGCAGCAAAGGAGCAAGCAAGCTCTCCTCTCTTTTACCCCATCCAGGCTATACTTCTTTAATTGGTGCATCCCACATACAAATGGAGTGTTAGGCACACTCATTTCCAGTATCATACTCTTAATGACATTCACACACTAATCAAACCACCTGCAAAACTCTCACCTATTACCAGATGAGATTTTAGGCGGACATCAACATGAAAGCTGTATGTCTGAAGGAAAGATTGGCTGGATATTTCTTTATAATGCAGTTATTTATGTCAGGCAACATATAACTAATTTGCTACTCTAAAATCTTCAAGTCTGTTCTACTTTAATAACTGAGATGGCAGAAAGAAAAAACAAGGAAGGAATGAATCTATCTAAACAAATGTGTGTGTGTGTGTGTGTGTGTGTGTGTGTACGTACATACACACATACACAAGATAGCTAAGATAATTGTACTACTAATTTCTCTTAGTTCATTAAAAGGAACAGTTAGTGCTTATGTTGATCAATTTTGCATGCCTGTATCTGGTAATCTGAGCAGCTACTGTGAACATAACAATATGCAGTATAATAACCATGGTAAATTTTCCTATCTTATTTTGAAATTCTGTATTTTTATTGTTTTATTATTATCTTTAAGATATTAAGGGCTGGGGAGATCGCTCAGTAGAATAAGCGCTTCCCCAGCAAGTGAAAGGGCCTGAGTTCAATGCCCGGTTTCACACACACACACACACACACAAAAAAAGATATTAAAAAAACTGGAAAGATTTTAAAAAATAAAATTCAAATCATAAGCTCTGACTGAGACGCTTAATTATGAAAAATAATAACTTGCCATGAAGGGTCTTTCATTATCATAGACAAGAGATAAGCAAGATTCATCAAACTATTCGCCTAATGAAATGCAAATATAAAGAACAATGTTTTAAACAAAGAACATTGGAGATTTAAGTAGAGCACTGAAGGTAATATGCATTTGTTTAATTTATGATTTTTGCTCTAAATCTATATTAGTATACTGGAAGATCTTAAATAGGGACTGAAATGTAAAATGAGAGAAAAAATAGAAGATAGGAGATTTAATGTACATTTGACTATGAGTTCTTTTTTCTTTTCTTTTCTTTCCTTTTTTTTTTTTTTTTTTTTTTTTCAGAACAAGGTATTGAACTCAGAGCTTTGCACTTGCCAGGCAAGCACTTATTCTATTGAGCCATCTCCTGGGCCCCAGACTATGAGTTCTTGATAAGAGAAAAAATATGACAAAACTAAATGTTCTGAAAAACTTTGCATTACTAAAAATTTAGAAATGCTGATTAGAAATATGTCAGGTTCCCTTTCAAATGTGTAGCTGAGCATACAAAAGTAAGAGATGTTTTCATAGGCCAAGCATATCAAGCAAAATAGAAGAAACAAGACTTAAGAAGAAAGGTAAGTTTAAAACACACTGGAAATTTTTTTTTTTTTTTTTTTTTTTTAGAGTAGAAAAATTTAATGGGGGAAAAGCAATGGGAATTAGGAATAGGTCCTGAGAGACAGGAGGGATCCTACATGGGATGCCCACATTTTACTTTAATAACCCTAGTTAATGCCTAGAAATGGAAAGGTAGTAAAGAATTAACAACTGTCTTAAGAAGGTATACAAAATCAGGTAGACTTCAAGAGAACTGTAAGATATAACTGAAAAAATTACCTATGATGCAACACCAAAGGGACAAAAATGACACATTGAATGGAGGAGAGAACTATAGAGAAAGAATGAAAGAATTTTAACAGGTCTTATAAATATTACAGAAAAAGAAGAGAGAATGGCAGAGAGACACCATTCATGGAAAATTACTGAAATTGATAAAAGATAATATTTCTCAGATTTGTGGAGTAAAGAAAGTTGTACGCAAGACAAACTAATGTAAAATTTAATAAAATAAAGCCACAGACTACATATAACAGAGGAAACCAGTCCTACACAGTTAAGTCATGAATAGAAAAAAAAATTAATTGATTGACCCAAGTGCTTATGGGAATATAATTATGAAAAGATGCTATCTCAGATGAATGGAACAATGATACACTCAAACATATATATTGTCTACTTAAGGAAAAGAAATAAGGTTTTTGTATTTGCATTAAAAAGGTTAATAAGCAGTTATAATAAATGGAAAACTCTGCTGTGGCCTTGTTTTCTGAAGAGCAGGTTGTATATGCAAAGAGGAAATGGGAGACAGCATTGTCTGCTCTTTGTTTTTATTTTATATGAACCTAAAACTTTGCTGTGGAATGAAGTATTTTTAAAAGGGGCAAAGAATGTAACAAGTAAATTAAAAGTTTTGAGAATTTTTTAAACGATATTGGAAGCCTGCCAAGAATGACAGAGGAGGGAGTTATGGATTGATTATAAAATTTCTCTATTTTATGTCTTAATAGGTAAATGTATTAATTATTTTAACAATTAAATGGTAAATACGATAAAGCAACATTTGAATAGAGAGAAACAAGCTTTCAGGCAAAAAAAAATCAGTGAGGGGTGAGGGAGATAGCTCAGTAGAATAAACACTTGCCTGGCAAGCACAGGGTCCTGAGTTCGATCCCCAGCACCACAAAAAAAAAAAAAAAAAGGAAAGATAAAAAATCAATGAGGACAGCAAGTGTAGCATAAAATGAGAATGACACAATTTGCCAAGTAGATAAAACAATTTTAAGTGATATATGTATAACAAATGGATGACACTTTCGTATTGAGATGGAAATAAATTTTTATTTAATATCATTTGACATCAACTTTCAGATTTTGATAATACCAAATGTTGGCAAGGATGTGTATTAGTGGAAACTTTCAAGTCAATGGGAGAATTCTTTATTGGTATAGTCACATTGGAGAGCTTTTTGACAAACTGAAAAATAAAATACTCATACCATATGGCTAATTGTGTTCTTCATACAGAGAAATTCATATGAGAACAAATTTTCAATGTACAGTTGTTGGTAATAATGAAACAGCATAATTAACTTCAGAGAACTTTAACAGAAGAGTACATAAATAAACTGAGGGATAGCCATACGTTGGATGTACTTAGAAGTGAATTTCAGTGACCTAAAAGTTAACTTTGATAAACCTAGCAGTAAACACTAAACACATAAGAAGACAAAAATTATAAATTTGGAGGAGTATATGCCCATCTACTGAAAGGCATATATGGAAATAAACCACAATATATTATATCAAGTACACATAACTATGAGAAGAATGGGACTGTGAACAAGCATCTTCAAAGTATTTATTGTGCTATTTCTTAAATTGTTTGGTGGCTTCATGACTTGTATAATTCGTGAAACTATGTGAATGAGGGGCTAGGGAAGATGGTTCAATAGAATAAGTGCTTCCCTGGCAAGCACGAGGGCCTGAGTTCAATCACCGGTTCCACAAAAAAAAAAAAAAAAGAAAAAAAAAAAAAAGAAAGAAAGAAAGAAAAGGAAAGGAAAGGAAGAAAGAATGAAAGAAAGAAAATATGTGAATGAGGAACAAAAGTACAGACTTGTTGGAACAAAAAAATGTCAGATAACATATAATAGCAAAAAACAGAACTGAGTTCAAAGTTAAAAATTTAAGGGGTCCTGCCAATTAGCTCAGTTGTTTAAGTGCCTGCTTAAACAAAGCAGTTAGGCTCAGGTGCTGTGGTTTGAACCCAGATACTCACGCCAAACCAGTAATGCTCTGAAGGCTTCCTAAGGCTGCCAAAAAAAAAAAAAAAAATATTCAAACCAGACTGTAGAAAGACATTATGAATTATGAATAGCAGAATTGAGTAGATGATGTTTTGGTTCTAAATCTGAAAACATTAATTATTGCAAGTATGTAAATCTATAAATATATATGTGTGTACACATGGATATACATATATAGTGAAATACATTAAAGATGCAGTATTAAGTTGATAAAATAGTATAGACTATAAATTTCAGTATACAATCAATTGAATAGATAATGCACAGAGATTCAGCGAAATTGACTGATGTATTTTTCAAAGCTGACTGAATAGAAAGGGTTTAGTCATATTCTTGAAAATATACTGTACTGTAAGACTAAAGTAAATTTACTAACTAAATGGTATCCTTAGATATAAAATGATCAAATTAGACAAAAACGATTTTATATGCCACCATTCACTGATTACCTTATAAGAATATGTCAAAATAATTGAACAAAAAAACTCATAGAAATTAAGCAAGTATCACATACCTTTTATTAAATGGGAAAAATATAGGGAAATTAGAAATTGTCAGGGCATCATAGCCCAAAACTTAGAAGCAAATGCTTTCATGATTGAAGAATAAAGTTTTTTTCCCATAATTTTATTGATAAACAAATAGCAATGAGACAGTTTCACATCAAATTGATAGGACAGTTTCAATAATTAGCACATTGCATACATTCTTCCTAGTGGTTAATTGCTGTACAAGATGCGGACATGATATCCTACTTACAAACTCCATTAGAACAAATCACTCTATTCAATAAGAGAATGTAACTATATATCTATCCTAAGCGCTTTGAATACACAGATACAAAATGGACATTCATCTGTATACGTTTTTTTGTTAAGTTCCGTTATTTGAATATTATAGGTGTGTAAACCAGCAAAATATTTTAAAGAGTCCAGTAGCCCATAATAGTATTGGGTCTTCCACTTCACTGGCAATGTCAGAAATTGTTGACCTGAGTCCCCTACAGCTCAACATAACAGCATAGCTTTACTTCTTCTATTTCATTTTTATACTTTTCTGCTGAATGGTTAAGACCAAGGTAAAGCAGGACCTATGCAACAAGAGGTGTAGTTTTGGGGTCTGATAAGGTCAGTGAAATCCCCTCAGGATTTATCCTGAGATCCTGTACCTCAGATTGTAGAACCTTTGTCAGTGTCAGCCATGTGGATGAGT
>NW_004524614.1:13612225-13622497 GCF_000260255.1 Octodon degus
GATTTGAAACTGTCTCATTGCTATCTGTTTATCAATAAAAGTTTGAAAAAGAAAAAAAAAAGTAAAAAAAAGAGTAAAGAACCAGACAATTTTGAAGTAACTCCTTTTGTATCCATTCTTATCCCTGTAAAGTTAACATGTTCCATAAACTTTCTCCCTTATAAACACTCCATCATAGTGGCAGGATATTAGGTATCTTAGTTTCTCTGTCTTCTGACTGTAACATGGGGAAATATTTTCTGTGAAAGGAATAAGAAAATCAAATCTGAGGCTGGCATTTTATTATAGAAGTGAAGGTCCATGTCTTCCTGTATGAATTTAGGGATCCAGTGATTTCTCTTTAAAAGGGATACTTTCTTAAGTAAGGGAAATGGTAGGAAAGGAGTCTTTTGTATTTGGTCTCAGGAAACATGGTAGTGCAGGTGCTATAGTAATTCTGCTATGCCTTCTGTCCAAATAAAGTCTTTAGAATTCAGGGGTAAGGACAAACAAAAGGATAGGAAAAAGAAATTTTCCACTCTGCAAATTATCTCATGGCAGGTTTATGAAAAATATACATACCAAAAATATATATTTATGTTTGTATTTATTTGATATGTTTGTATTACACACACACATACACACACACACACACACACACACACACACTGCTTTGTTTAAGAAACAAAATCCTAAAATCTTTCATTAGAGGGACTATAGAAAACAAAATCATGTCATGTACAGTATTGGAGGACTCATTTCCTGTCTCAGATGGGGGATGGAATTGCATTTTTGGCTTTCTTTACACTGCTGTATAGCAAAATTTATTGGTAAGCAGTTTTTTTTTTTTAATGTAAACTGCAGGAAGAAGCTGACCCAACTTTTCCTGGTATTTGCACATTATTCTTTGAATCTCTTCCAAACCTAGAATTAGGCATCTGTCTAAGCATTTGCTTTGGAGTAATCAAGAGGACATTTCATAGCTAAAATTGTGGTGACACAATGGAGAGATTATTCTCAATTCCAGATAGCTTAATTTAGACATATCATATACCAGCTCTGTGTAGCAGAGAATATATTGAGAATATATTGAAGAATATATTTTTTTTTCCAGTTTCAAAGCAGATACTTTATTAACTGACCGAATCATAAAAACCCCATGATAGACCCTTTAGTTCATCCTTTTAATAAGCCTGTTGATCTGGTCTTCCCTTTTCCAGCATCTCCACCTTCCACAAAACGGGTGGTCTTTTTCTTCATTCCACCTCACGGATATGATAACTTGAACAGCCACAGGAAGTTATTTGCCTCTTTGAAGCATGTTCCAATAGTATAGATCTCATGAATCAGATCCTCCATGCAGATGATGCCATATTCACTGAGAGATCAAGCAACCAATGAATTATCTGGCAAGACAGTTCTCTTCTTATTGGTTTTGCCATAGCCACGCTTGTATATTAGTTCATTTACTGACTTCAGGTTTGGGTTCCCCCATGCAATGCATGGCTCCACAATTCTCAGCATGTGAACTGAAGCCTTGTTGAGCTTAACGAAGGTACCACTGAAGATTTGGTGAAGGTGAAGAAGCTACAACACCTTGCGGACCTTTGGGCTCATACCATTGATACCCCTGATCCAGATGACAAATACCAGTTTGGGCTCTGCAGGGACATAGAAGTTGCCAGCTTTTCTCGCCATCCTAGCCATTCAAATCTCAGTTCTGTATGTCTGTCTGTACTCCTTGTGATAGTGTCCGGCTTTTTCGTAGATGGGCTTCCTTCTCTCCGTGTGAAGCAGCTTCTGGGCAGACTTCTTTCTGAGGTGCTTTATCTTCAGCTCTGTGAAATGTCTTCATTTTTTCTAAGGGTTTCTTGTACAGCAGGAACTTTCCTTTTCTTCTCCTCTACACCCTCCATGGTTCCAGCTGGAAAAGAGGAAGTCCACTCTGCCCTTTCTTGGGTGTGGCTTAAATTAAAAATGACTTAAACCTTCCCTTCCATAATCCATAAGATCTGTAAATTCTGTTTTATTTTCTAGTTGGTATTTAGTTGACCCTTTCCACTCTTACTTTTTGCAAATGTAGCAAAATGACTAATGGACAGGCTTCCTCTGCAGTTTAGGTAATTTTGCTGTTTTTCTCCTTGGACTGAGGAGGACTAAGAGAAGTGAGTAGTTCCATGTGTTTGTTTTGGGGACTGATGTTAGAAAAGCAGATGTCTGAGTAGTATTTTTATAAGTGATTTATAATTTGGTTTCTGTATTAAGGTAACAATAGCTGCTGTAATAGAGGACAAGTTCTCTTACCAAAATAGTAGTATCTTTCCTATTCATATGATATCCAAATGTGTTTCCCCAAAAGATGGTCACTTTGTAAGTAGTGTTTAAGAGACCCAGGTAACCCAAATAACAGTTTCTTCTGTTCTGCGGTTGTGTTGTCTTCATCTTATAGCTTCTGTGCTGCTGTCTTAGGAAAGAGCATAATGGGTATGTGAGTGCACTTTCTAGGGCCAGCCCTAAAAGTGGTATATAAGTCTTCTATGCACACTGGCTAGAATTCACTTAAATAAAGTGTCTGGAAACAAAGCACAAGGGTTTGGTGATTGCATAGTCAGTGTATATCTCATTTGTCAAAATAAAATATAGATCAATAGAAAGTCAAAGACAGACATGAAATACTGGGCTTTGGATCCCAAAAAGACCCAGATTTTGAATTCTAAGAAAGTGACACAAATATGAAGTATATCCTAATTCTTTGAACTGGAATTATGTGTTCCAGGAAGACTTTAGGAGAGCTTTCTTTTGTATTTATGGATGTATGAAGGAAATAGTTAAGTTAACTAATAGTAAAAAGAAAGATTTTTAAAATCCCATTGGCTGACCACAAATATATGAAATAGTTATTTTGCTTTCTGCCTCTATTATCAACCTAAAGTATTTACTTTTAACCATAATTTTAGATTTTTTTAGTTAAGATTTGTAATAATTTAATAGATTTTTGTGTTATATGGCCTGTCAGGCCAATACTTAATTCCAAATATATGTGTTATATACATGTTCCAACTCCCTACAATAATGTAGTCCTTTTGTAGTGCAAAGATATATTAATAAAAATAAGAAAATTGAAAATAATAATTGTTAATGTTTCTATAGGTTATATTTTTCACATTTTAGCTTAGTTAGATTTTTGAAGAATGTTTAAATATGGTCTTAGGACTTTAGGAGGCAGCTGTGGTATAAATTCGTGTGTGTGTGGATGGAAGTTAATATAATTACTTGTATGATGTTATGTCTGCGTATAAATTGTGTTATTTGTTTAGAAACTCCAGTGTATTCATGGTTTCTTTTCCCCCTTTCTTTCCAGGAGAAAAGTTGAAATCATGCATACCCACAGTCTCTTTACTCTTCTTGGAGAAAGACTGATGTTGCATACAAACACTGTGACTGTCACCACATACAACACACTTTATGAGGTAAATATTTTTAAATGGGTGAAAATGTAAATACAATAACAAGTTTAATCTGTGTGACAGAGATCAGAAGTTTGGTCAGTTTAGTCCATAAAAGCCAATTAAATGCAGAATCATTAAAAAAAGATAAATACATACCTTATGAATATTTTATTTTTCAAAAAAAAATTCATGTATAAATATTTGCCAGTGTTATCATGTAAGCTGAAGCGCTTCTTGGCTGACCAGCTTTGCAGATTCTTGTCTATGCATATGATGCATTACCTATCTTAGTTCCACTTCCACATCACCCCCTTTCCTTGCCCCATCCCAGCTTCTTAATATGTAGTAACTATCAACATTAAGATATAGTTACTACTCAGCTCAAAAGTAAGGAGGAACTATTTATAAAAGTGCTATTGGGAAGCATCTTTAAATCTAATTTCAGTTTAGAAACTCCCTATCACTTCTAACAAATGATCATGCAGTTTTTATTTAGTATTTCCTATGAAATGCATATACTACTTCACAAAGTAGTGCTTTTAATCTGTAAATGTCAGTAAAACATTAAGACTGTTTCAGATTATAAGCTGAGTTCTACCTTCTTATAAGTGATCTTAAGTGAACCCACTTCATTTCTCTGGTGCAAGTGTTGATAAATTATCAATACTTCTTTTTAAGTGATTATTTGGTGAGGGTGATTTTTGTGTTTTTAAATGGCTGAAATAATCAAAAGAAAAGTAATGTATGGCAAGTAAAATTTATATGAAGTGCAAGCATTAGTCTTCATGAAAAATTTTTAAACTTTCTTAGTTTTTAAAGAGGTACAAGATAGTATTAAAACAAAATTACAAGTGATTCAGAATTTCACTTAATAAAATATGAATTTCACAGTATTTTTGTAATGCATAGTGTTGTCTTGCAATTAGTTATTCATATTACCAGATATATGTATGAAAATTGGAAGAAAGAAAAAAGAATGAAATATGTAAGAAATTAAGATAAAAAGGACAAAAAATTGAAAAAAGAAGATAAAAAAGATTAAGTATTAACTGTTCCTTTCCATAGAGCAGAAAAATGCACAGTACACTTGTCAAAACCATCCTGCCTATATACATAATTTTTTTGCAGTACAGCTACAGGTACTTGTTTAGATATTGTCTGTGTGTCTGCTTCTGTAGTTTAAGTGCAGAGTGAAATATCTGCAGCAGTATTCTTCATATTCTCCTCACTTTGTACTGCAGTTCTGCATGCTAAATGTCACAGTGGTAGAGTAACTCAGTGCTTCATGTACCACAAGTATGCTGAACCTAACTGTTTTAATACCACAGTATGCCAATTATGTTAAAACTGGAAAAACTGATTTGTTTTTAAATCATAAAGATGAAACCTGAGGCATTTAAAAAGAGCTACATCCTTAGCCCTTTTTAAGTCAGTCTCTCTCTCTCTCTCTCTCTCTCTCTCTCTCTCTCTCTCTCTTGAGATTGGGTCTTGCTAAATCATAAATTGCCAAGACTGGGCTTGAACTTTAGATCTTTCTGCCTTGGCCTCCAGCGTGCTGGGATTACAGGTGTGTGTCACCATAACTAGCTAGGAAAAACTGATTTCTAATCCACACTTCAAAAACTGGTGACCTACAGATTATTTTGTTATACATTTAAATAATAAAACGTTGTCTACTATTTAAGGGGATGATAGTCATGTTAAAAAAAATACTGGTATTACTGGACTAAATATACCTAGTAATAGTCCTAATGCACAAAAGCACTGTTTCAGAAATAGAACGGACTATTTCATCAGTATATATTTCTTTACATAAATAAAAATTCAAATGGGTGATACTATGGATGGCAAAGACCAAAATTCTGAACAATGTAAATTAATATATGAAAAATTCAAACTTCTCTAGTACTACATATCTTTCATCTATGCCATGGGCCAAGTCTAGCTCAATTTTAGTTTTTGTACAACCCCATCTTGTACAATGAATAGCCACTAAGACAACAATATGCAATGTATTGAGTATTGAAACTGTCCTACTAATCGGTTTTGAAACTGTCTTTTGCTGTTTGTTCCTCAATAAAATTATTTAAAAAAACAAATGAGCAGTGAAAATATCCCAACCACCCATGATGCATGAATAAATTAGAGTGGTATATCCGTTAAAAAAAAAAAAAACAACAGGGGAAGTCTACATTTTCACATTTCAATGTTCATAAATACAGTTGTAGTGGAACCTAACCATGCTTCTTGAATTAAGTATAGTCTACAAGTTACTTTGCATTACAATGATAGAGGTAAGTTGTTAAAACAAAAACCATATGATCCACTAATCTTGAAATGCTTACATGATTTTTTTCAAAGTGTTTGATGACCCTTACACTTCTGCAGCATAGAGATATGTAACTTCCTTGTGTGGTGTTTTTATGAAAACTTGGAAAATATAAAAAAGAACCAATATAAAATTTCCCTGTAATGTCTCCAATAATATTTTAAAAGTATACAAGTTTTTAGTTCATCTTTATCTCTGTATAGATACATGCAGCCTTCTTACAGAGTATCATCTTATGGATAACTCTGTATCCCTTTTTCTGTTCAATATCACATTCAAACTATTTTTATTGCTACCTGTGTATAGCTGGAGAGAACAAATTTTTCTCATGAAAGTACAGCTAGTACAAAATTAAAACTTTTTAGGCTAAATTGTATCTGTCACAAGTGTTCAGCTCTACATTTTTAGCTAAGAAGCAGCCATAGACAGTATGAACCAAACGGACTTTGCCCATAAAACTATTACAAAAACAGATGGTAGGCCAAATTTAGCTTTCAAACCTTGCATTTCCTATTTTTGGTCTGTAGCATTACTTTTTAACTACTGTATTTTATATCATCTTTTTCTCTGATAATCTCATGAGTAAATACAGGAATGGCTGCCCTTTATATAAATGAAGAAATATTTCCGTTTCCTTGATTTTTGTTGTTGTTTGCGTGTTTCTAAGTTTAATATACCCCTTTGTGTCAGTCATCTTTAAATAATTTAATTTGTAGATAGTACCCTCTTCTTAAAATTAATACATTTTTAGTACTGCTCTATTACAATATTTGGGATACTGAACTCAATAAGCACACATACAATAGCCTACCATTTTTTACATGGTATGGTGAAACATTTCCCTTCTTGATTCTGATACTGTATTTCTCCAATTATAGTAACTACCTTTTATTGGGCATTTGTTATGACAGTCACCTTAGTGATTGCTTTTGTATACATTATCACAGCTATTACATCCATTCTCTGATACTGGTAGTTTGGTTGTTTCTTTAAACAGACAAATTGAAACATACAGGTTAAATAATTTCGTCTGTGATCACTAACAAATATTCATAAAATAGGTAAATATATCTGTGTAAGGCAAAAATGTTTCTATTCCTGAATCTAGATATTGCTACAATATCAGGTTAGGGTTCTGAATGCCAGATCATCTAATGCAGGTTAATTTATATTTATATCTCAGTTTAATACTAACAAATTTTTAAAAATTTGACAGGACAGTGGATTACTTTTCCTAATTCACCAAAGTTTGAATATGCTATCATTTTGCCTTATGGTTTCTACATGAAAAAAAATTAAGCTCCTGTAATATTGAAATTTTAATAGCACTGTACATGAAACTTAGGAAAACAGCCTCAAGAGTTGTAGTTTAGGTTTAATTCACCTCATGATTATTATCAATCAGTGACACACCTTTTCTCACAAAATCCCACTTCCCAACAGCAAGTACACATGATCTAAACATGGTCCAAAGCTCCACTGTGAGTGAATAAGGTTTGGTGGGTGGGGGGATTTTAGATATAAACCACAGCAGTATGTATATGGTAAATACTAATATCAGATGTTAGTATATTTGTCAGATAATGTTATAAGTCACCATTTATGCCAAAAGTCTTTATCTTCTATTTATTTATTGATTTATTTATTTTTGTATTTTAGGGAAGGGTTTATAGAGTATTCAGGGTCTTACTACTAGATTGGACTCCTAGTGGTCCATCTGTTTACAGACTCCCAAGAGCTGGGATTACAGGTGCTGCACCACCACGCCCAGTCTCAATTGCAGTCTCAGCACACCTGAGAGGTGGGCCTGGCACTGCAGGCCCTAGATCGAACCTTCAGCCCCTGCACCTGCTTGCAGGCACTTTAATCCACTGAGCTATTTGGTGGACCCCTTTATCTTTTTTTTATTATTTAGTTTATTGGTACAGTTTAGATATAAATAATGCTCACATTCATTATAGAGAATTTGTACCTGTGCAGGATATAACTTGATTCCTCTTTTCTTTCTACTCCTTGCCCCTCCCTTCAGCTTCTCTTCCCACCTTTATTTCCAAAGTTTTGTTTCCATTTTATCCCTTTCTGATATTTTTCTCTCCTTTTGAATAATTTCTATTTCACAATATGTGTTATATATTTGGGTTTTTATTTACATTTTAAGTTTGTCACACTAGAGAGAAAGTGTGGTATTTATGTATGTTATCTGCTTTATCTTAATTTTGAGTATAATATCAAGATTTAACCATTTAACTACAAATATGTCAAGTTTATCCTTCTTTGTGGCTGAATGGTACTCCATTGTTTAAAAAAACTATCTTATTCATTTTTTAACACATAAATTTATATTCCTGGGCTTAGATCTACATCTATATATCATAATTATATTAACTTTATGCTTAGAATTCATTTTCTATCCTGTCCAACAGTGTAATTGCCCCTAAACACATACAGCTGTTAAACTCTAAAAATGTGGGCTGCAAGTATTAAATACACACTGGATATCATGTGAGTTTCTGCTCCTGAACTCTCCATGTTCTTTTGTTTTAGTGAGGGGTGTGGTTCAACTCTCTGTAATGTCTTACCAAGTCCAATCACACATGCAGGACCATCTTGAGTCTTTCATTCTTTCATTAAAATGTGTCTGCACTTAACTCTCTTATACCTTTTATTCTCTTCTTCTCTTTTTAAAATATAGATTCTTAAAGTCAGTGTACCATGTTTTATCACTTAATAGAGCCATGTATTCATACCTGTTTCCATAACATTAGGTAAATTGATACTAGAAATTGAGCTCCACTTAGCAACTAATACTGAACATTTAGTGGAGTGTACCTATATAACTTGTTCTTAGTAAATGCATGCTAAGTTGAGTTCTAAACATTTTATAATTGAAAATAATTTTATATTTGGATATGACAGTTTTTAGAGCATTTTGTATAGAGAACTCTATTTAATATTCCTAACAGGTTTATTAGATAGGCAGTGAAATTGTTACCTCTGTTATATAATACTATAGGGACTTAAAAAGACAACAGTATCAAAAGCTCTTGATGCTCTGTGGCAAAATTATTTCATGTGTTGTGCAATGTATTCTCTTAGGGTAGAGAAGAGTTTGACTATTCTGTCATAGGGGAATATGGCCTCTTTTTTCCCCAGCATTTTTGTACTTACTTTTTAGCTTTATTTTATTTATTTATTTGGAAAAGGGTCTTGCTAGGCATCTTGGACTCATAGTGATCTTCTGTCTCAGCCTCCCCAGCACTGGGATTGCAGATGTGCAACTTCACACCCCCTGTTGGGGCCCACACGGCATGCGATACTAGGGATGGAACTCAGGTCCTTACACTAAGCCAGGCAGGGGCTTAGACCATTGAGCTGTCGCTCCAGCCAGGCAGTTATTTTCATTCATTTTTGTATTTTTTTTTTTCTTTTTAGGAAAGGGTCTACCGGGTGTTCAGGGTCTCATTACTAGATCAGACTTGTAGTGATCCACCTGTTTACAGTGTCCCAAGAGCTGGGATTATAGGCGTGCACCACCATGCCCAGTTTTCATTGCTGTCTCAGGGCTCCCTGGGGCGGGACTGGCACTGCAGGCCTGTGGATCAAACCCCTGCCCCCTGCACCTGTTTGTAGGCACTTTAATCCACTGAGCTATTTGGCTGGCCTTTTCATTCATTTTTTGTGATGAAAATTTTCTGAGAAAATTTTTCATTGGCCTATAGTTAAACACCAAGACTTTTTGTTCATCCTTCTTTGGCATATGGGTTAAAAAAAAATTATTCACATGTCAGCTGTGATTGATTGGTAGTGCATGTTTGGAGTGCTCCACTTAGAAAAGGTTTTTTTTTTTTTTTTTTTTTAAGTATTTGGTTGTTGCAATGTCTAACTACACAGCTGGCACTTGTAGTGATCCTCCTGCTTTCAATAACCCTTAGCACTGGGATTATAGGTGTGTGCCAACCCTCCTTGACTCTGGCCTACTCAGCATGCCCTTGGGGTGGGGATGGTACTGCATGTGGTGCTGGGGATGGAACTGCAGTCCCTGTGTTTGCCAGAGCTTGCCTAAGTAGGTGCTTTAGTCTGCTGAGCTATCTTGCTAGCCCCAAAATCCTTTTTAAAAATTTTTTTTTTTTTTTTTTTTTTTTTCCGGAACCAGGGATTGAACTCAGATCCCTGTGCTTGCCAGAGAAGCACTTACTATTTTTTTTTTGAAAGAAGAATTATTTTTATTTATTACTATTTTTAATTTATTGAAAATAGAAATTCAATCTTTACTTCTAGGACTTCCATGGATCACCATGGATCAGTGGACAATGCCCACCTCCCTCACTAAACGCTGAAGAGCCTTGTCTCATTGGTACTGTTCAGAAGCCATGTGGAAGTGTATGGAGTACATGTGTGCGACCTTTGCTCACAGGAAAGTCACAAGTGTTGTGCCCCTTGTCACAGTGACCCTAAATTCCTGTTGGGTGTGTTGTAAACAGAGAAGCCATTCTTCAGGCCACCTGCTCTGAGCAC
>NW_004524614.1:13622597-13624722 GCF_000260255.1 Octodon degus
CTTTTCCTGTCTCTTGCTTTCATTCACCACCCCCTTCTTTTTGAACAACCATCTACCCTAGAGACATCATAGCAGCAACTGGCATGTCATGACAAGCATCCCATATTCAGAAGACCAAAATGACAGTCACCAAGCATGAAACTACTATTACAAATTACCATCTGCAGTTCAGTAGCTTAGTTCACAGGTATCAGTATATATAGTTAGTCAGGGTGTGAAGAATAAAGTTTAAAAGCTAAAGGAATTTGGTACTCACATTGCAACATTAGACAACAAGTAAGCTGACAATAAATTACAAGAATGGAGGTTGAGGTGGGGGGGTGTTGCTCAGTGGCATTGTGACTGCTTGGCAAGTGTAAGGTCATGAGTTCAATTCCTGCTACACTCCATCACCCCAAAGAAGAGTGCAGGTAAACATCAAGAAGCTATAGAATTAAATCTGTCCAGTGGATCACTTATTACAAAGATAACTTTTTGATGTACCAGTAAAATAAATAAAAATTGTATACTTCACTTAGATGAAGTGGAAGGGAAATTGGAAGGAGAAAGGATTTTTATAGCTATAGAGTAAAATATAACAGTTAAAAGAAAATTACATTATGGCAGTTTAGAAAAGGTATACTTCTAGATTTTATGAATAATTTCATTTTGAATGTTTTACAAATCTGGGGTTTTCTAGAACTTTAGAGATTAATGATAAGTCAGTAGTTAATAAAAATATAGGAACACAAAAATAGGCCATTTTGTTTTACTGTGAATTTTTTGGTTTTTAGTAAACCTTTCCTCTTTGAAATGCATAGCTATGCTTATAGCTTTCTTGAAAGCATAGATCAGTGTATGTAGAACTAAGTTCTAATATCAGTACTTAACAGCAAAGTAAAAGGACTAAGATATGTAGAGCAGTACTTCAGTCTTGCAATTATCCTGGTAGGTTGGAGGAGATTAAAAAGTTCACTGTTTGGATAGTGCTTCTTACTACAGAATATTATTATAATAAGCAAAATTAATTGTAACTATAAGTAAAATTAGAAATTCTCTCTTGAATGCTATTTAAATATTTTAAAACTGCTGTAAAAAGGAGGTATGCCATTTATCTTATATAAAGTTATGTAAATGTAAAATTGCAGAAAATCTGCTTGTATATGTAATATTGTTTTAGTAAAAATCTTGAGTTTTTAAAGTTTTTCAAATATTTCTAAATCTAACTCATACTTACAAATAAGTAGATATATTAGTAGAATTTTGCAGTGTAATAGTGTATATTGTAGTGAGTCTATGATACTTACTAAACCAAAAAATAGGCTAAAACAGAAGTATAGAATAGAAAACTCAGAATCAGATTCTGAGGGAGCTGGAGAGGGAAAAGGGAACTTAACAGAGGATGTTAGTGGATAGGTAATATGAAAGTATGATATAAGCATTTATGACCATGCCACAAGGAAACCTAGAATTATGTGTAATTAATATGCACTAATAGATATCTTAATGTATTTTTAGATTAATAAAATGTTACTTTAATATTCAATAATTTACAATGAGAAATTATTTAATTTCTATACTAGTCACAAAGAAAAGGAGAGGCATCTTATTGTAAAGAAAATCATGCCCTTGTGCAAAAAAAAAATTAGAGTTTAGATGTGAATTGTAGATTATCAGGTCATGTCGATAAGGAGAGATGAAAAAATTTCCATCACTTATTACAGTGTAGACTAGAGACCTTCTCCCTCCAAAAGATGTCATCAAACAGGTGTCCAGATTGCATTACATGAAGTGCTAACTCCAAACATTGGCAACTAAAGAACCAGACAAGACCCAGTCCTAGCCCAGGTCCGGTGAGTGTGTGGAGAGCTTCCTGCTACCCTGCGCTGGTGGGACCAGTCCCAGCCCAGGCACAGAGTGGGCCTGACCCTCTCCCAGCCCCTTGGGCCGCCCCCAACCACTCCGCAGTGCCTCCCCCACCCCGCCCGCCGAGTAGGATATTCTGCCGAGTTCCGGGAGCCCCCAGACCCAGTCCTAGCTCAGGTCCGGTGAGTGTGAGGAGAGCTTCCTGCTACCCTGCGCCGGTGGGACCAGTCCCAGCCCAGACGCAGTGTGGGCCGGACCCTCTCCCAGCCCCTTGGGCTGC
>NW_004524614.1:13627954-13651042 GCF_000260255.1 Octodon degus
TTTTTTTTTTTTTTTTTTTTTTTTTTTTGTTTCTGGGTGGCTCAGAATGCCTTCAGGGCAGGTTTGTCTAGCTTGAGTTGTGGGGATTGAACCACAGCAACCTGAGGCTGACTGCTTTGTTGAAGCAGCCACTTAAAGAACTGAGCTAAGGGACAGGCCCCCTTGCCAGGGAAGCGCTTATTCTACTGAGCTATCTCCCCAGTCCCTAGCCCCAAAATTCTGACACTAATTTCAACCACAAAATTTTTGCTTTCAACAGAAGTGTGAAAGCTTAGGGAACAAGAGCGATTATGTATGATATGTATCATTTAAGTAATTAATGGTAGGATGGTTTTTATTTTCAGTCAGTACCTTTTGAAGTGCATTCCTAATGCAAAATTCATAGCATCTTAATCTGAGCAGAAAGGTAAGAAACATCCAATTCCAGATATTATGGTTCTTTCTAATTAGGAGAGATTATCCTGGAGTTTTAATTTAGTTTCATAATTCTCAACTTTTAAAATAGATTCGTACAATTGGTTTCTAAGCAGGCATTTACAGTTTCACCCAGGTTTTTTCTGTGACTTACGTTGAACTATTTTTAAAGAATTCTTCTTTAACCCAACATGTTAAAAATAAGCTGGAAATTAAATCACTGATACTGAGTAATATCTTTAATAAATACATCCACATAGGATTTACTGATATGTATATTTAAGAATGAAGATAAATGTTACTTAAGATCTGGGAAATAATGAACAGTATAAATTTAATTATCATCTTTCTTTCAACAAATGTGTATTGTATACTGGTGCTAAGCACTAGAAGGTAGCACATAAGATAATATGCAAAATCTTGCACTTCTTTACTTTGCATTGTAGTAAAAATGAGTAAATTTTTTAGAATTCCATCTTTCTTTTTCTTGGCCAGTTTATGTCTTTTTGTTGTTGTTGTTGTTGTTGTTGTTGTTGTTGTTATTTAAAATAAATAAACGATAATGAATCACATTTTCAGGAAGAATTTTTCCTTTTTGTACTTCATTTTTCAATGGGGACCTCAGCTTGGGCATTAGTGTATACTTACAGTCTTGCTCCTTGGTGATGATGATGTAGAGAAATAATGCAATGCTCAGGTGTCAGATGCACTGAAGTAGGCCTCAAAACTGAAGAATGACTGGTTAAGGAGCAACAGAGGATAAGAAAGGAAAACTTCAGTAAGAGAGAGCTCCTGAAAGACAGAAGAAGTCCCCAAAAGTGGGTTGCCAATGTGCCCACTTCATAGAGGAAGTTTTATAGAACAAAATCATAAGGTGGACATGAGGTCAAAGCTATAATCACCCAATAAAATTACAAGTAGAGGTGTTTAGTGTTGATCTGGTAAGGGAACAAGACTGGTAGCAAGTGTCCATGGAAAGAACAATGACCTTCATTAAAAAGGTTTGTATCAGGGAGGTCTGATCACCCCCTAGGGTGACTGATCTCTGTCTAGGCTTTATTGGGCCAGATGATACCAATTATCTACTCACCTGGTGAGATATATAAGCCTACTTATTCCGTCTTTATCTCAAAGCCTGGTGTTCAGCAATTGTTCCTCCAGCCACAGTTGTAGTGTGCTCTCATCCTCTGCAATGACTCCTTTGAGTGAGAGCCCAGCCCTGTCTGATTGCCTATAATGTTTTTATCTAACTTAGCTGTCTACAATAATAACACAAATGATGAACTGTTTATAGTTCACAACATAGGTATAGTAAAATTGTACACTAAAAAGTATTATGAATGATGCATTTATGATTACTTTTTCTTTCCTTTTGTAGAGTTTTTTTTAATTTGAGGAATGTGGACTTGAAGAGTTTAGTGTGGAATTCATTAGAAAAATGCTTTAGAATTGTATCTTTTGATTTGAACAAAATGGAGGGAGTTTTTGGCAGATTTTTGGTATATCTGTACTTTACAGTTATGCTTCAAATTGTTTTGTGAATGAAGTTCAAAAATCTTTGTCTTTCAGATCTTGACAGAACAAGTATGTACTCAAGTTGTACATAAACCTCATCCAGAGCCAGATTCTACAGTGAAAATTCAGAATCCAAGTGAGCAAATAGCAATTGTTTATTGCTGTGTATAGTTATATGGCAGTAGTTTTCTTAGTGTGAAACTAAGAAAATTTTTCTTAATAATGATTATGGTATTTATTTAGTTCATGGCACTTAAAACTCATAGTGCTAGGTATTTAATTGAAAAGTAGTAAATGTGTGATATTTCTTAGTTGGATATAACAATGTAGTTAAAAATTCTTAAATCAAGTTTGTTTTCATTTGTTTACAGTGATTCTTAAGGTGGTGGCAACTTTGTTAAAAAACTCAACACCAAGTGCAGAATTGATGGAAGTTCGCCGATTATTTTTATCTGATATGATAAAACTTTTCAGTAATAGCCGTGAAAATAGAAGGTACAGAATTTGAATACTATAGTAGGACTTTTATTCTATAATAACTTTCCTTGTAATTTTCAGTCTCTGTCAAGTAAGAAAAATTTTAATCTTTCTCATTGTATTGGTTACTTTTCTCTTATTGTTAGGACAAATATCTGACCCTAGAAATAAGGAAGGAAAGGTTTATTGATTACTGAAGTCACAGTTTATGGAGGTTTTAGTCCATACAAAGCTGGTGCCAAGGTGAACTGGCACATGGCAGAGGGCAGCAGTTCATGGCAGTGGAATTCAGCAAAGCAGCGAAAGCAAATGGGAGGAGTAGCAGCAACAATAGCAATAAAGAGCAAGTCTGTCTCCCTTATGTTGCATTCAGGCTAACTGTCCTTAGACTGGGTGTAGTACTCACACCAATAATAGCAGCACTCACATCCATAATCTCAGTGGGTCATGAGTTAATCTCAAACTCTAGAAGTCCACCCTGTGACTGTATGAGGCTATGAGAGACAACTAGATGCAAACCATAACATTCTGCTCCTGGACCTCAAAGACTCATTCACATCCCTTTGTGCAAAAGACATTTTAGTCCATCTCTGTGAGTAACCAAAGTCCTAACAGTTTCAGCATTGTTGAAATGTCTTAAGTTCCAAGTGTCCTCTGAGATCTAAGGCAAACTTTTAGCTGAGAGCTCCTGTACAAATGAAAAGTTCAATATTTCCAACATTCAGTGGCACAAGAAAAACATTACCATTCCAAAAGGTACACACAGCAGGGGAATACGAAGCATTGGGACCAAAGCAAGTCCAAAATCCAGTGGGGCAAACATTAGAAGCTATAGTTACATGTGGAATGTCTGAGGCATTCTGTGACAAATTGTGAGTTCCATGTGGCTCTGCCCCTATGGCACTCTTGATGGTAGGTGCCATGGCTTCTCTGTTAGGCCTGCTTTGCTCCCTTCTTGCAGCTTTTCTTACATGATCCACGTTTGAGAATTTCTAAACTTCTAGGATTTCCACTAAATTTGCTTCTCACGAGCTTACTCACTGGCTGATCTCCCAGGCCTTCTGAAATCTAGGTGGAAGCCTTCTTAACTTCAGAACTCCTGCATTCTGTAAGTGCCTAAATCCAATGACAAGTGGATGCTGCCAAGGTCTACTGCCAGCTGAAGCAGTAGCCATGCTTCCTTCTCTTTTGGCTGTAGGGGTCCAGTGCCTGGATTGCTGAGCAGAGCAACCCTAATTCTGAGGAATAAATTCTCCGTGCTGGCACCATTTTGGAACCTGGTGTGGCTGCTGCTGCCATTCTGGAACATGGTGCTCTGCAGCTTTTCCCCCCAAGGCAAAGTCCCTCACCTTTACAATTCTGAGACTAGAAAGGGTGGAGACTTACTACCTGTGGTGATGCTCTCAGACCATCCTTTCCATTCTCTTGTTCCTTCTCAGCAGTGGAGATCCTCTCAGCTCCAATCCTATTATTGCATTCCACAGCTTTATGGGAGCTTTATTTCTGGCCAAACTCACAACATTTTAAATCGTCCTGCTATGCTCTTTGTTCTTCATTCTCAACATAAATCTGACTAAAAGCCCAAAAAGAGCCATACCACTGCCTCAATTTTCAATTGCTTTGAAAATTCTCTTGCCGGATTAATCAGTCCATCATGCTTCTCAGTCTTAGACAAAGTCTTTGGACACGAGCAAAATTGAGACAAACTTTCTGCCAAGCCATAATACACATCCTCCAGAGTGTAACGACCAACACAATCCTTCCCAGCAGAAACCGCCCCAGCCTGACCTTCCAGGCAGGCTTCCCATCAGCCTTCTGGTCTTCTGAGCTCTGACCAGAATCTCCCACACAGAATAGCCAAAGCTGTTCCAGCTCTTCACAAGTAGGTGACATATCCAACTCTTTCCTATTTCTTCCCATAAGCCAATCCCAAAAGCTTATAACCCACATGATCAGGTGGTCACAGCAACAACCCCAAACCAAATTCTATCTCAGTTACTCTTCTCTCAATGCTGGGATACTCATATTGAAAATATTCAATTATTAGAAAATATATTATTTTTTTGATAAAATGTGTTTTCAGTATACTCTTTTTATGTGCTTTTATTTAACTAAGTATATTTTAATTACATATGTGAATATACATATATAAAATCTCTATTGAAAATTCATTATTTGTGGTACCTTTTTATTGCCAGTTTTACCTGTAGTTGTAATTGTGCTGGATTGTCTATATTGGCTTTACTATTTGTTTTATGACCAGTTATTATCATAATTTTTAAAATTGGTGAGCGAGGACATGAAGTTCATTCTGATACTATGAAGTGTTATTTATGGTTATTTCCTCAGCCTTTAACAGATACTGTCTATTGTGTATGAAGCACTATGCTATGCGTGATAGTCTTAGTTCATAATTATAGTACAATCCCATGGGGAAGACAACCAGAAAATAATAATTTATGATGTGTTAAGTACACTGTAAGTGCTAACAGTGATAAGAATGTAGAAAACAGAATTCGACTAGGTTAGCTAGAAAGTGATTCTGCATAATAATTACGATTTTTTTTTCAGGGGAAAAATGGAAAAGTTACAGAATATTTAGAATAATTTTTACACCTTACTTTACTTAAATTACATATTTTCACTGGTGTATGCAAATTTCAAAATAGTAAATTTTTATTTTTGTATGTTTAATAAAATATTTTTTCATCCTTAGATGCTTATTACAGTGTTCAGTGTGGCAAGATTGGATGTTTTCTCTTGGCTATATTAATCCTAAAAATTCTGAGGAGCAGAAGATCACTGAGATGGTCTACAATATATTCCGGATTCTTTTGTATCATGCAATAAAATATGAATGGGGAGGCTGGAGAGTCTGGGTAGATACACTGTCCATAGCCCATTCCAAGGTATAAAGGGATTTAATATTTTACATCATCAAAATTTCAGCTTTCAATTAAACCACTATAAGCCTTCATCTGGTGCCATCTTGTGGACAGTGTAGATTATTACAGGTTCTTTATCCAATTTCTTGTTTTTCTTACTGTTTAGACTGGTAGAGCCTGAAAATCTGTAACTTCTTTAATTCAGGGCTCAAGTTCATGCATTAATAGTACTATCTTTGTTTGTAACAAGTGTAAGAAATTGCGTCTAAGCCAACTGTAGACTAAAGTCTGCGTAAATTGTATAAGAATATTTCATGAAATACTCCTTAAAATATATTTTAAAACTTTTTAAAGTATTTAGAATTGTTTACATTAGTAATTGAATGTAGAATCAATTATTTAGTGATATTTTAAATTGCATATCGTTTCTTTTCTCTTTCTTTCTTTTTTTTTCTTTTTTTTTTTTTTTTGTTGTTGTTGTTGTTGTTGTGGTACCACGGATTAAACTCAGGACCCTGCGCTTGCCAGGCAGGCATTTATTCTAGTGAGCTATCTCCCCAGCCCCTCATTTCTTAGTTTTAGTCATAAGAATGGTCTATGTTTTGAGTATTATTTGATCTTTAGTAAAGTGAGGTAATTAAAATAACCAGTTAATACATATTGGAGCCTAGAAGTCAGAATGAGGATTTATCTCCATGTAGTATTACACAGGAATCTTAGTTTGCTGAATTTCAACTTTTAATCTAGTAATGTCATAGTTAACTTTTGTGACTTTAAGAAATCTGTTGTTTTAACAGATCTTGGAAAATGTAATTGAAGGGAATAATTAGTAAATATTTTAAGCTTTTTGATCTGTGGTCTGCTTTATGATCTTTGTGCTCTGTCTCTGATTCACTCACTCATCTCCCCTATAGTCTGAAGCAGCTATAGACAATATGTAAATAAATAAGCATCATTATATTCTAAAAAGTGTTAGTTAACAAACCATGACAAACAGGTACGGCTTTTGGGCTGGTGGTTGCTTAATCCACACTTTTTAGCCTCATTATGTCAATGAAGGGCTTTTAGTTCGGTAGTTAAGGTCAGTCTCTAAAATCCTGTTTACATTTTAATGTTAATCTCATCTGTACTTATAAACGAGGATTTTGAAATTTTTCCATAATATTTTACCAGAGATTATATATCCAATTTAAATTTTCATGTTTTAATTTATTGGCATCTCACATTTACCACAGTGTTAATTAATCTGAAAATATTAAAGGAAAAGACATTGTGCAAAAAATGTCTGAGAATTCAAAAGAATTCTACATGAAATATGAAATTTAAAGTATCCTATGTAGATAAAACTGTGAGCTAGCAGTTTGAGTAAATATGTTTACAGTTTTGTGTAAATTATTTTAAATAAGTTGTGCTAGGTATGTGTCTGAGGACTAGATTGTGAAAAGTAACCTAAATAATAATATTTTGGATATTGTGTATTATTAGCTGCCACTTCCTCCATTAAGCCTGAACATATGTGTAGGAGTTAGCTGCTTTATTAGGCTGTGTAACACTGAAATACATGAACAAAAAGAATCTTTAATAAAGCTAGTTTTTCTTTTGTGTTTTTAGCCAAGTCACATAATCATATGTTGCTATTCTTGTTTATTTTCAATACTTAATAAAACTAAGCACTTGTTTTGTGATTCAGATGTGCTAATTTTAAATCTTAGGCTTCCTGATATTCTTTTAGATATCATTGATATAATTTTATTTGTACTATTTGTGTTTTTTCTTCTTGATATCTGCAAAGTGCCTCAGTGTTTTCTTTACTTATTTCCAAGGTCACTTATGAAGCCCATAAGGAATACCTAGCCAAAATGTATGAAGAATATCAAAGACAAGAGGAAGAAAACATTAAAAAGGGAAAAAAGGGGAATGTGAGCACCATATCTGGGCTTTCATCACAGGCAACAGGAGCAAAAGGAGGAATGGAAATCAGAGAGATAGAAGACCTTTCCCAAAGCCAGAGCCCAGAAAGTGAGACAGATTACCCTGTTAGCACAGACACACGAGATTTGCTCATGTCGACAAAAGTGTCAGATGATATTCTTGGAAATTCAAATCGACCTGGAAGTGGTGTACATGTGGAAGTTCATGATCTTCTAGTTGATATAAAGGCAGAGAAAGTGGAGGCAACAGAAGTGAAGTTGGATGATATGGATTTATCACCAGAGACTTTAGTGGGTGGAGAGAACGGTGCTCTTGTGGAAGTGGAGTCTTTGTTGGATAATGTGTACAGTGCAGCTGTTGAGAAACTACAGAACAATGTACATGGAAGTGTTGGTCTCATTAAGAAGAATGAGGACAAGGATAATGGTCCATTGATAACTTTAGCAGATGAAAAAGAGGATCTTTCCAATAGTAGTACATCGTTTCTCTTTGAGAAAATACCGAAACAGGAGGAGAAACTCCTTCCTGAACTTCCTAGCAATCACATCATTCCAAATATCCAGGACACCCAAGTGCATCTTGGTGTTAGTGATGATCTTGGGTTGCTTGCACACATGACTGGGAGTGTAGACTTAACTTGTACATCAAGTATAATAGAGGAAAAAGAGTTCAAAATCCACACAACCTCTGATGGGATGAGCAGTATATCAGAAAGAGACTTAGCATCATCAGCTAAGGGGTTAGAATATGCTGAAATGACCACTGCAACACTGGAAACGGAGTCTTCAGGTAGCAAAACTGTACCAAATATTGATGCTGGAAGTATAATTTCAGACACTGAGAGATCTGACGATGGCAAAGAATCAGGAAAAGAAATCCGGAAAATCCAGACCACTGCTACAACACAAGTGAGTTATGTAAGAGTTCTAGAAATAAATGCAAAGTCATTGAATGAATAATGGGTTGTTAGTAGCAAAGCAGAAAAAAGTTTTACTACCTATTACACCATGTTTGTATTTTTATGGTAGTGATTTATAAAATTGAGTAATGTGATATGTATGAAATTAAAAATGTCTGAATTTTATCTCCAATTGTGTCACAGTTGTCTGTGTAACTTTGGTTAAGCCGTCTGGGTAGAACCTCATACAGCAAAAGTCCTTGTACTAAAGTAGAATATGACCTTTCTAACATTTTGTGACTCTGCCTGTATTCACTCATTTTGTACTTAAGGTCTTCATTCTGAATGTTTCACTTACTTTAACACTTTAAGGTTCTGTGTATTATACAGGAGAGGACTTGCAGTCTAGATTGAACTGATAAATGCAGGGGAAGGGAAAAGAGAACCTATTTATCAAGTTGTACTGTTTCAGGTACTATCCATCATACTTTTAGATGTAATTTTCACAACCACCCTGTAAGATAGGTGAGTGAGACAATTTGAAATTATTATCAGTGAAGATTTTCTTAACAACTAAGTAATAAGAATTTGTTATGAAAAAATTAAAATCCTCATGCCTGATAGGAAATATTAGTGCTACAGTGTTGGCCTCAATAGAATAAAGCTAAAAACATGTTTTCTAATAGAGATTTTAGTGGCTGAACTTTGTATTGTTACTACTACTTTTTCTTCTGGGCTAAATAATGTGTTATGATTAAGAGGTAAAGAAATTGTGACGAATAATTTTACCTTTGTTGGCCTGATTTTTGTTTTCTTCTGCATTTTCTACTTGTTTTCTAATGTTACTGAAGATAAATCTAACTTGTTTCCACTGCATTTATGTGGTAAAGAGTAAACTATATTTTACTGATATCTCTGTACGCAAATAAGAATGGTTCATTATATGCTGTGTGTGTAAAAGGTATTGTTTCTTTATTCACTTTGTGGCAGTTGTGCTCAGAGGCAATTGTCATGGGTGGGAATATTTAATTAGATACAGATTGAAACAAAGAAAAACATGGTGTATTGTGTATTGAACATAATAATTACCAGCCATACCTATTTTTCATTGAGAGTCATAGGCATTTTTTTATTTTCTAACTGATCAATTAAGTACGCTTAATTGAAGAATTGTAAGTGAAACAAACTTTCGAGTTCAATTCAGTCTGTCTCAGTAGAGTCTCATATGTTTGTAGATTGTAAAGCATTGCTATACTTCATTTTGTGCATGCTGACCTCTTCATTCATGTAAGTCTAACGCCTCGAACCTATGACAGGGCAAGAATCTGGTTTTCAGTGTGAACTGTCTCAATCTTGGCTATTTGACTACTTTGCCTAGTTTCTGCAATATAATATAGGTGAATAATACATTTAAAATATATTAACCCATTTAAATAATGCATAAAGACTTTATTTACTTTATTATGTCCACTATTTTAAAATCAGTAACATCTTTTGTGCTCCACAAAAGTTTACCTTTTTTTTTTTCTTCAGGCTGTTCAGGGTCGGTCTATCACACAACAAGACCGTGATCTCAGAGTCGATTTAGGGTTTCGTGGAATGCCCATGACGGAAGAACAGCGTCGCCAGTTCAGCCCAGGTCCCCGAACAACAATGTTTCGGATTCCTGAATTTAAATGGTCTCCAATGCATCAACGGCTTCTCACTGATTTGCTATTTGCATTGGAAACAGATGTACATGTTTGGAGAAGGTAGAACTATTGATTTTCTCTTAATATGACTACTTTAAGAAAATGAATGCTTTTTATTACCTGGTATTAACTGATTTATAAGTCATTTACATCATTGAATAAAATTCATAAATTCAGTTTATTAAAAAGTTACATATTTATATTTTTGATAGATAAAATATCATATTATAAGGCCTGAGAATTACATCAATAGTATGTAACTTAGCAAATTAGGCTGAAGACAATTATAAAACCTAAATTTTACAGCTATCATTATCTGTTCTGTATTAGAATGATTTGAACGTCAACCTTGATTTGTCTCTCTGTATTTTTATCATTGTTTTATGTATTTAGCACAGTCTACAGGGTCTTACTACATAGATGGGACTCATAGTGATTCTCCTGATTTCAGCCTCCCAAGCACTGGGATTACAGGCACGCACCACCACGCCCAGTCTTAATCCCCATCTCAGCATGCCCTGGAGGCTGTATTTTTATCTTTTCCTGTTAAAATTAATACCTTGCACTAAATTTATTTTTGGTATCAATATAACGTGTACTAAAATAAAACCTCAAATCACTCCCTGATGCATATTCTAAAGCTTATACTATTTAAGCTGTCAATGGATATTAGCTCCCATATAATTGCTTAAATAACCTACATAAATTCTCACCTTTTAAAATTTTCAGTTTGGGGCTGGGGAGATAGCTCAGTAAAATAAGCACTTTCCTGGCAAGCACAAGGGTCTGATTTCAATCCCCAGTTCTGCAAAAACAAAAACAACAACAACAAAAAGAATCCATTAGGGCTGGGGAAATGGTTCAGTAGAGTAAGTGGCTGCCTGGCAAGCAGAGGAAGCTGAGTTCAATCCCCAGGACTGACAACCTATTGGGCTCGTGGCCTAGTAAAATAAGCACTTGCCTGGCAAGCACAAGGGTCTGAGTTTAATCCCCAGTTCTGCAAAAAGAAAGTACCTGAGTTCAATCCCCAGTTCCACCAAAAAAAATAAAATAATAATAAAATTTCCAATTTAATTTTCTCAGCAAATATAATTATAATATCTGTATCATTTATATGTACATATAAGTAAATTAGGAAATTAATAGCTGGTCAGTAATGCAGTAACTGGGGTAAGAACAACCTTTCCTGTGTCCAGAATAGCTTAATAATAAATCCAAATATAGAGTATTTCATCAGGGAAATTTGTCTCACTTCTCTTAGTGTTCTATACTTAGTTTTTACTTTAAAGATGTTATTTTTCTAAATAATGTAAATCTCTTATTCTTAAACCAAGGAAATGTTCATTGTGTCGTTTTTATGTTTTAGCCATTCTACAAAATCTGTGATGGATTTTGTCAATAGCAATGAAAATATTATTTTTGTACATAACACAATTCACCTCATTTCCCAAATGGTAGACAACATCATCATTGCTTGTGGAGGGATTTTACCTTTGCTGTCTGCGGCTACATCCCCAACTGTAAGTACTTTGCCTCCATCTAGTGGTTATATTGTATAACTACATGAATTGAGCATTTCTTTAGTTCCCAATACTACATAAGAATGTGGATTCTTAAAAAAATTCTCTGGAAACTTTTTGACTATTTAAATTTATTTATTTATAAATTGAGTTTCAGACGTGTGTTTATGAAGATATCGCTCATGTAATTTTGATGAGCAGTTTTTGGGAAGAGCATAACTATAAATGATACAGCTTTATACTTCACATATTGTGTGTTGTATATATATATACACACATTAATATATGTGTTCTGTTATATATGTATATATATTGCATCCATCTATATATATTCTATCTTAAACTGTTTAAATTTTTATGTAACATTTTTATCTGACTTTATTTGCTGGTTCAACTTCTTTTTTAAATCTTGCCTTGTCTATTTGCTTATATATAAAACTATGAGTTGTATTAAATGACAAATTTAAAAAGCATTTAATATTAACTATATATACCATTTGAAATATAAATCATACTGTGTTAAGTTTATATTTTAATATTATTAAATATTTATGTTTAGCATTATTAAATATTTTTAAAATATTTTAGATTCAAGGGTTGGAAGGTATCTGAGCTGTAAAGATCTTTTTGCCTTGTATTTGCTCAGCTCTGTGCTTGATAAGAAGAACTGCAAAGAAGCAGGACTCCATAGCTGTTTTCTCAGATGGGAAAGAATACAGGACTCTAGTTCCCGTAGCATTTTGTTCTTATTGTCACCCTCAGGCCCAGAAAATATACCTTTGTGAGGGAGAAACCTGCATTTTTATTAAAATGTCTATTGCTTGATGATGCAATTTTCCCAATTAATCTCTGAATTTATTTTGTGATTGACAAGCTTTTTCTACATAACTTTCTTCACATTACATTTTTGTTAATACCACTACCACTAGAGCAGCATCCAAATCTTAAATTGTAGCAGTAGTATGCTATAGACTTCACATACCCCCTCTGCCATATACACCTGTATTCCTTCCAGGAGCTGGCTCACCATGTGTACAAAAGGCATGCAGGCTGCTTTGGGAGGTAGTGCAGGATGCAGGTTATCATTTAAAGCCTTAATGGAATTAGCACCTACATCAAGAAAATGGAGCTAGCAAGAACCACATAAATAGTTGGTGATGACTGATGGATGCAGACTTCCTGAAATTTATATAGTGCCACTTCACAGTGATACATGATGGGTTTTTTTTCCATTGGTAGATTATAGAAAATGTGATTAAATTTTAAACATACATTCTAATATTGATATAGGGAGGTTTTTTCCTTTTGGGTGTTGTTTTATGCCATAAATTATTATTTCATTCCAAAAAGTTTTTAAAGGGCTTAATACTCATTTTAAAATACATGGTGAATTTTAAAAAATTGTTATAGAACACAAATATTTATATGAAATAGTTTAGCAATAAATCATTAGAATTTGCATAAGTTTGATATATTTATATTTCTAAGTAGTCTCCTAAAACTTAAATGCAAAAGAGCTCGTCAAAAATGTTAAATAATAGTAAATTACAAATATTATTTGTATATTATTTTACCATCCAATCTACTGATTTTCAGTAAGGAATATAAAATACAGATACAGGCATCTTAAAGTTTGACTCCAAAAATTGTTACCTATACAATTTGACCGTCATAGTGTTGAATTTGACTAACTGCCTGACCTGTTTTCAACAGATTAGGAGTACATTGAACTGAAGAAAGTTTATCATCTCTGTCAATATATTTCTGTCATTTTAGTCCATTGACGGGTAATTCCTATGCCGGCTTGTACAACATACCTGATTATATGCTCTCTGAATGAACTGCTTCCTTAAAAGAAACAGGCAGAACCTTTCATCACTTTATATCTTATAAAAAACTGTTAGGGATACCAACTACAGAGAGAGAGAGAGAGAGAGAGAGAGAGAGAGAGAGAGAGAGAGAGAGACAGACAGACAGACAGAGAATACTTGCGTGTACTTTAACTGGATTCTACAGTATTCTTCATAACAATTATAGCAGAGAGAAAACAGAATGGAGGAGACTGACTAAAGCAGGAAAGTAGAACAGAAACTATAGGCTTTTTAAGCTTAGACTTAAAATGCAAGAAATCAGAAGAGAATTTTGGAAGACATAAATGGAAAAACGTTGGCAACATACAGATCACCGAAAGGTTAGGTTTTTTTGTTTTTTGGGGTTTTTTTGGTACGAAGAATTGAATTGAACTCAGGACCTTGTGCTTGCCAGGCTGGTGCTTACACTACTGAACTATATAACCAAGCCTACATTAATCTTATAAATGCCATTAGAATTTCAGTTCTAAATAAATAGATATAAACATTTTAAAGCAAATGCTTCAGTGTTGTGATAGCTTTAAGTATGTGGAGTTTTTTTTTTTTAAATGTTCATATACTGTGTCCAAATATGCATCTTATAAATTGCAGAAATATGCCTATGGTAGTCATGGTGAAGTACAGTAAATATTTTAGGGCTTGTGGCATAGTGCTGTCCCAACTACTTAATTCTGCTATTATAGTATAAAAGCAGTCACAGCACACAAACAAGTGGCATTTGCATGTTTCAATAAAACTTTGTTTTTAAAAGGAGATGATGAAATAATAGGTTGATTCTATACACTGTCGTTTTCTGCACACATATATAAGCTCGTTATATAATGCTAGTGTCATGGTATAATGACATAGTGTGAAAACTTTCTTACTTATAACTGATCACTGAAAACTCATTGGTGTTTAAATTTATTATTTTCTATTAAACAAAAGCTTGAAGTCGCCATATCATTTACTAAAGTTTAATTTTTAAAATAATTTCACTGAAAGTTCTTGTCATTTTCTTTTAGAAGACATGTAACCTTTTTAAATCAATAGTATTCATTTTTGTCATTTGCCATATCTATGTTGAACTGTATTAAATTTTGAAAAGTGGAATGCTAATGGTTCTTCATATTCCCCATTATAAAATAACAACCCAAAATGAATCTGGGTTACATCTTTACATTTCTCAGGAGATTTGGGGGCCCCAGATGATTCAGACTGCTTTTTAAAGGCAAACTTAGAAATTAGTTTTCTTGGAATCATGACTTAATGAAAGGTGTTTGGACTTTATTTTTTTAATTAATTTCATTGAGAAACAAATAGTAATGAGACAGTTTCAAAACAGGTTAGTAGGACAGTTGCAATAATTAATACATTGCATATTGTTGTCTTCGTAGCAGTTATTCATAGTACAAGATATAGACATCATATCCTGTCCAAACACTATTAGTACAAATCTTTCTTCTCATTGAATTAAGAGAAAGTAGCTGTATATCTATCCTAACTAATAGTTAGGTGTTTGGACTTAAGTATAAAACAGGCTTGCCTTCTTTCTCTAAAATTAATTTCATTGAGAAACAAATAGTAATGACAGTTTCAAAACAGGATAGTAGGACAGTTACAATAATTAATACATTGCATATTGTTGTCTTCGTAGTAGTTATTCATAGTACAAGATGCAGACATGATATCCTGTCCAAACACTATTAGTACAAATCTTACTTCTCATTGAATTATGTATATCTATCCTAACTATTCTGTATATACAAATACAAAATGGTCCTTCATTTATATCACCCTTTTTCATTTAGTTTTGTCAGAGATGGGTATTCCATTGCCATTTAAATAGTGCAAGTGTGTGAATACAGCAAAATAATCCAATATAGTCCAGTAGTTAGAGTGGATCCTCCATAGGACTTTGCAGACCTCAAAAGTCATCTCTGAAATTGCTGGTCTCCAGATCTTGTTCCCTGCTCTAGCTGTGCTATCTACCACCCTATTTGTTTTTTTTTTCCATAATTTTATTGAGAAGCAAATAGCAATGAGACAGTTTCAAATCAAATTAGTAGGACAGTTTCAATAATTAACACATTGCATACTGTCTTCCTAGTGGTTATTTGTTGTACAAGATGCAGAAATGATATCCTATTTACAACACTATTAGAAAAGATCCCTCTATTCATTGAATTAAGAGAATGTAGCTGTATATCTATCCTAACCATTTTGAGTACACAGATACAAAATAGTCATTCATCTGTATCCCCCTTTTTTTTTTTAGTTCCGTCATTTAAATATGATAGGTGTGTGAACTCAGCAGAATATTCCAAAATAGTCCAGCAGTCCATAATAGTATTGGGTCTTTCGGATAACTGTCAATGTCAGAAGTTGTTGACCTGAGACCCCCACAGGTCAACATAACAACATTGCTTTACTTCTTATACGTCATTTTTATGCTTTTCTTCTGGATGGGTTAAGACCAAAATAAAGCAAGACCTATGTAACAAGAATTGTAGCTTTTGTACCTGATAAGTTCAGTCAAATCGCCTCAGGATTTATCCTGAGACCCTGTAGCTTAGTTTGTAGATCCTTTGTCAGTGTCAGCCATGTGGATGAGTCACAGCCATTGCTTGACCAATTTGCTCTTTGTGAAAGCCTGAGAAAATGTTTCTCTCCATGTGACTCTCCTTAGGCACACTCTACATCATGGAGCACTTTCCTCTTTGACCACTTAATCTCCTTGATCAGAAAATTTGGGACACAACTGAGTTACATGATGTTACAGTACAGGTTTTCATATGTCCTGAGTCTTAATTGACCTTGGAAAGCTAGGGCCAAAATGTTGGCTGTCCTTGCAGCTCTCCTTTTTCTCTAATTTTTGGTCTACAAACTTATGTTGTTAACCCTCCAGAAGAGAAGCGTGTTGTTATTACCATACAACCTAGGCTGTTGAACTTAACTTCATTATCTGTCTGGATATCAAACATCTTAGGCATAGCATGGAACAGGTATTTTTCATAAAGTATTGATATGTTAAACTTTAAGTCCCTACAGAATATGATGAAAAAATAAAATACATTTAAAAAATAGTAATAAACAATTATATATATTTACACATAAGTTTAGAAATCTAACCATATACAGCATTGTTGCAGGACAGTCCCGCAACACTCCTTACCTGTCTCCTGCCTTCTTTCACCACACACTTCCTTTTTAAACATCTACCTGAGAGACAACACAGCAACAACCGGTGTGTCACGACAAGCAACACGTATTCAGAAGACCAGAATGACAGGCACTACAAGCATGAACCTACTATTTCAAATTGCCATCTTCACTGCAGTTGCGTAGTTCACAGGTGTCAACATATATAGTTAGTCAGGGTGCGAATTCTTCCCATTAACTGCTAGATTCGAAAATCTGAAGATTCTCAGGATCGTTGCCTTGACCATCTTGTACATATAATTGTATGGCTTTGCCTCTGTCATGTTTCCTAGCTCTTCTCCTTGCTATCTTTTCATTGTCAAGTTCTTGCTTTCCTTTTAATTGTGTTATACCTTTCTATTTGTATTTCTTCTTTTGAGATTTTATACTAGGGAGACTATATGATATTTACATATTTGTGTGTGGCTTATTTCACTTATGAGTATATCTTCCAGTGGCATCCACTTAAATATGAAGGCTTCAAGTTTATCATTCTTTATAGCTGAGTAATACTCCACTGTATAAAAATACCACATCTTTTTCATCTATTCTTCAGATGATGGGCATCTTGGGTTTTTCCATGATTTGACTATCACAAATTATGCCGCTATAAACATAGGCACACATATATCCCTATGATATGATGTTTTCAGATCCTCTGGGAAAATTCCCAGTAGAGGAATAGCTGGTTTGAATGGGATTTCCAGTCTTAGGAGTCTCCACACTGATTTCCATAACGGTTGTACCATTCTTCATTCCCACCAAGAGTAGAGAAGTATTCCTTTTTCCCCACAGCCTCTCCAACATTTGTTGTTGGTTGATTTATTATACCCATTCTTTCTGGGGTGAGATGATATCTCAGTGTTGTCTTAATTTGCATTTCATGGATGGTTAGTGATGTGGAACAGTTTTTCATATATTTATTCGCTTCTTTAATTTCATCCTCTGAGAAGTGTGTGTTCATCTCGGATGCCCATTGACTGGGTCTTTAAATTTTAGAACCCTAGTGTTTTTTTAGTTCTTTATAAATTCTAGAGAGCAGACCTTTGAGTACTTATTTGTGAAATTTTTTTCAAAATTTGTGGTTTGTCTTTTAACATTGTGGGTAATTTCTTTTGATGTGCAAAAACTTCTCAGTAAGAGGAGGTCCCAGTCATTAATTCTTTCAAGTGTTACCCATGTGATTTGATTTTTGTTCATGAACTCTTTGCCTATCCCTATGTCTCCAAGAGTTCCTCCCACTTTCTCTTCTACGAGATTTAGTGTTGCTGTTTTAATGTTTAGATCTTTAATCCATTTTACTTTAGCTTAGTGTGTTGTGATACACCTAGATCAAGTTTTAGTTTTCAGCATGTAGAGGGCCATTCTTTCCAGTGCCATTTATTAAAGAGGCTTTCTTCCAGTGAGTATGTTTGGCCCCTTTGTCAAAAGCCTTTTGTACATGAATTGAGATGATCATGTGGTTTTTAGGTTTTGCTCTGTTGATCTGCTCTATTACAATTATAGATTTTCTAATATTGAACCATCCTTGCATCCCTGGGATGAAGCCTACCTGGTCATAGCGTATGATCTTTTTGATGATTTGCTGTATTCTATTTGCTAGGATTTTATTGAGGATTTTTGCATCTATGTTCATGAGGGAGATTGGCCTATAGTTCTCTTTTTTCATTGTGTCTTTCCCTGGTTTGTGAATCAGTATAATACTTGCTTCCAGAAACGATTTTGGGAAGATTGCTTCCTTTTCAATTTCATGGAAGAGTTTGAGGTGTATAGGGATTATATCTTCTATAAATTTCTTGTGGAATTCACCTGTGAATTCATCCGGACCTGGATTTTTCTTTGTTGGTAGGTTTTTTATTACCTCTTGTATTTCATTGGCTGTTATTGGGCTATTGAGAGTGGTTATATCTTGTTGATTCCATTTGGTAATTTGTACCTTTCTAGGAATCTGTTCATTTCGTCTTTTATCTGTGAGAGTAAAGATTCTCAAAGTAGCTATTGATAATCTTCTGAATTACCACTGGGTCTGTGGTCATTACACCCTTTTCATTCTTTATTGCTTGTATTTGAATTTTTTCTTTCCTCTTTTTGATGAGATTTGCTAGGGGCTTATAGATTTTATTTAATCATTCAAAGAACCAGCTTTTTGATTTGTTAATTCTTTGAACTTTTTTTTTTCATCTCAATTGAATTCATTTTTTGTTCTAATTTTTATGATTTCTTCCCATCTGGGGTTCTGGGTTTGGTTTACTCTTCCTTTTCTAGTTGTTGGAGGTGGAGTATTAGGGTGTTTATTGGTTCCTGTTCTGTTTTCCTAATGTGTGAGTTCACAGCTATATATTTCCCTCTGAGATCTGCTTTCATCACATCCCATAACTTCTAATAAGTTCTTGAATTTTCATTGAATTGTAGATATTGTTGAATTTCTTGTTTAATTTCATCTGTGACCCATTGATTGCTGAGTAGGGTGTTTTTTTTTTTTTAATTTACATGTATTTATGGGGTTTTTTTGGTTCCTTTTGTTGTTTATTTCCAGTTTCATTGCACTGTGGTCAGATAGTATGCATGGGAAAATTTCTGTTTTCTTGCATATACTTAAGCATGACCTATGGACCAGTATGTCGTCGATTTTAGAAAATGACCCATGTGCTGCTGAGAAAAATGTGTATTCAGCTGTGTTTGGTTGGAACACTCTGTATATGTCCACTAAGTCCATTTGTTTCAAGCTCTGGTTCAGTTCTATTCTTTGCTAATTTTTTGTCTGGTTGACCTATCTTTTTGGGATAAGGAGGTTTTAATGTCTCCTGTTAAGATTGTGGTATTGAACATTAGATGTTTCATGTTCATTAAGATTTGTTTTGTATAGTTGGATGCTCCCATGTTTGTTGCATCTGTATTTACGAGTGTTACCTCTTCCTTTTGAATTTTTCCCCTAACCAGTACATAGTGGCCTTCTTTATTTTACTTGGTCATTCTTGGTTTGACATTGAGACTGTATGAGAACAGGATTGCTATTCCTGATTTTTTCTGAGATGCTGGGGTGTGTAGTATTGTTTTCCATCCTTTGACTTTCAGCCTATGAATTTCTTTATGAGTTAAATGTGTTTCATGTATACAGCATATTGTTGGATTTTGTTTCCCAGACCACTGTGCCAGCCTATTTCTCTTAATTGGTTAATTGAGTCAGTTTACATTGATGATTATAATTGAGATGTATTGACTTACGAATGTCATGTTATTTACCTGCTGTTGTTTACTCTTTTTTCTCCTGTGTATAATTGTTTGTCCTATTTAGTTGGTTGCTCCTGTTCTCGTTCATAGAATTCTGATCATTTTGGTCCCTCTCTAGTAGCCTGTGTTGGGTTGGCTTTGTCATCATGAAATTCTTTAGTTGGTCTTTGTCATGGAAGTGTTTCCATCAAACTTGAGAGTTTTGCAGGGTTTAGTAATCTGGGCTGGAATTTGTTTTCATTCTTGAAATACTCTGCTCCATGCTGTTCTTGCCTTCATGGTTTGTGAAGAGTAGTTGGCTGTAGTTCTGATGGGTTTTCCTTTGAATGTCATCTGCTTCTTTTCTCTAGAAGCTTCCAGTATATTATTCTTGTGTTGGATTTCTGTGATCTTGACTATTATATGTCTCGGTGTGTTTTTCATTGGGTTGAGGTTACTTGGTGTTCTGCATGCTTCAGTTATCTGAATGTCAGATTGTTTCCTCATATTTGGGGAGTTTTCTGTTATTACTTTTGCCCATATTTTTAATGTCATTTGTATTGACTCCTTCTTTCTCATTGATGCCTGTTAGTCTTACATTGTTCATCTTTGCATCATCTTGCAAGTGATGAATTTTTTTTTCTGCATCCTAGTTGTTTAGAGATCTTTTCTTACCTTTTCACCAGCTCCACCAGCATCTTCAAGATCTGAAACTCTGTCTTCACATTCACTTAAATGATTTTACCAGCTTGTGATTGAGATTTTAAGTTCCTCTATATCTCTTTGACTCTGCTTCATGCGATCTATTTCTTTCCTGTATTGCTCATTCAAGGAATCAGTCATATTTCTAATCTCCTCTATTTTTTATCAATATCTTCTTTAGAAGCGGTTATTAATTCTTTTACTGCAGAGTTTTTTTCAGATTGGGTTTCCTCCCTGTGTTTCTCTATTTGATTCTTTACTTCAGATGCTATGAATTCAGAGATTTCTTTTTTCATTTTAAGAATTAATTCTGCTCTGAGTTCCTCTATACCTTTCTACTGTTGCTTATTTACTTTTGATACTATTAATTCATGCATTTCAGCTGAGCTAGTATCCTCTTCACTTATTCTGGATGGGCATTGGGTTTCCTCCATATGTTTCTACATTTGATTCTTTAATTCAGATGCTATTAATTCAGAGATTTCTTTTTTTTGTTTCCAATCTGAGTTCCTGTATACCTTTCTGCAGTAGTTTCTTTATTTCAGACCCTCTTGATTCATTGATTTCTGCTGTATGATTCACAATTTGTTCTGTGCTAGTGTCCTCTGCACTTGTTGTAGGTGGGCTTGGGGTCTGACTTTGCATTTTGATCCTTTTCGTTGTCATTTTGTATAGCACTGTTTTCTCACCTTTGTTGTCAAGGTTTGTTGCAGTTATAACCTTATCACCTACTAAAATTTAGGTGCAGATCTACAAAGTTTGAATTTATCTAGTTGTGCCTGGCTTGGGTCTGGCTACTGTGCTCAGCTCCTTCTTGCAACTGCCCTTGAAGTGACCCTGTTGTGCCCCTCTGACAAGATGTTCTGCTCCTGGACTAGCTGGGTGGTTCTGTCCCCTACTCTCTGCAGGGACTGCAGCTGCAGAGTTTCACCCCAGGCCTGGCATATGCCAGGCCTGAGCTGAGTCTGAAGAGGACAAGATGGAGTAGGGGAGATGGGAATCTCTCCCACATACTCACTGGGCCTGGGCTAGGCCTGGGCTAGGCCTGGATCTGGGGGTCCCGAGAATGTGGCAGAAGTTCTCACTCACTGGGGGGGGGGCTGCAGAGTTGTGGGAGGGGTCCTAAGGGTGCAGAACAGGGTCTCGCTCAAGATGTTTGCCTGGGTTTGGACTGGAGAGGGTCCCGTGGTCGCAGGGTTGCCCCAGGCTTGCATTCTAAACTGGGCTCTACCATTCACTAGATTTGACCTGTACCTTAATTTCCCTTGATAAATGGAATTAACTATACTTATTCTTCAGGCAGGTTGTGAAAATTAACTTTGGTCATATATGTAGAGTATATGGGAACCCTCTTAATAAAAGTTTTATTTTATTGTGTTCTTTTTGTAACTAGTTCCTTTTGGATCTATTTGTACAACATAACATTTAAGATAAGTTTAGTCATTATGGATGATCTCTTTAGATAACAAAAGCTAAAGTTATATACATTTTTGACAGGTCTTTCCATGGATTTGACCAGAGAAGTAGTCTATTTTCTGCCATATGACCTTATATTAATATGCCAGTTTGTACAGGGGATAACATTTGTGTTTTGCTGTGGCAGTTTCATCATCCTGAAAGAAAATTATGAACTATTTGGTATAAATTGTGAAGAGATATTTAATGGAAACTTAAAAGAACAAAATAATATAGTTCTACATTGCTAATATTAATGGTGAACACCCTGAGCTTAATATTCTTGAAGAACAACACTTTATTGTATTTTCAAGTTGCATAGATTATTTAAAATCATATATGGCAGAGAATATAAATTTCAAAAATAGTTTTAAATTTCTAAATTAAACCAATAATTTTAACCGTAACATACTAGAAAAAATAGACTACTTAGCATATAATTTGACTCATGTGTAGTTTGGGGAGGAAGCAAACTATACTTTTGGGGTTTTGTTTTGTTTTCTTTTTTGAGTTAATGTGTTCAGGACGAATCAGTGGAATCCTCTCATTTATTCTCTTCAGTGTTGTTCACGTTGCTCATGAATGAAAGCAGAAAATTGGAGAAAAAGACAACACAGCAAAGAACATGGATTAACCACAAATTGCACAATCACTGTGATTTTAAGCTCACCATTTTAGTAAAGCATCCAGAACACTGAATGTTTGCAGTTTAATTTTCACCGTTGTTTGCGGTTTAATTTTATCAGTCCCAGAGAAAAACAAAATGGAACCCAGCATTTTCAGTTCTCCTAATCATTTCATAATCCTTAAAAAGAACCTAAAACAGATGAGATAAGCGCTTCCCTAGCAAGTGCTAGGGCCTAAGTTCAATGCCCAGTTCTGCAAAATAAATAAATAAATAAATAAATAAATGAATGATGAGAAACTTAAAATTTTAAATTTTCATTTTAAATTAACACATTGGGCCGGGGAGATGGCTCAGTGGAATAAGCGCTTCTCTGGCAAGTGCAAGGGCCTGAGTTCAATCCCCGGTTCTGCAAAAAAATAAAAAATAAAATGATAAATTTGGGGCTGGGGAGATAGCTCATTAGAATAAGCACTTGCCTGGCAAGTGCAGGATCCTGTGTTCAATCCCTGGTACTGCTAAATAAATAAATAAATAAATAAAATGATAAATTTGAAAAAAATTGCTAAGTATACTTTCAGTTTTGCTTTTTCTTATTTCATAGAATTGATCGTGTTTTAATGTTCTTAGGGTGGTTTTATACATTTTTCTGAATGTGCTGTGGAAATAGCATGTTTTCAAATTTATAATGATATATTTTTGTCAAAAATCAG
>NW_004524614.1:13651142-13661850 GCF_000260255.1 Octodon degus
TTTACAAAATTCAAAAAATCCTATTAGAATATAGGGCCAGATTTTTTTCATTACAGTCTAAGTATAAATTGCAGCAGATACGGGGGTTTCTGTTGTTTGGCTTCATTTTTAATGTAATATAATGTATAAAGCATATTATATGATTATATAATATGTAATTATCTTATTTCATATATACTCCTTATTTAGCGTCCTGTTGGGTTCTTTCCTGGTATGGCAAAATGATTTTTAAGTCAGAATCACATAAATATTTCCATTTTGATATATAGCAAGGGTTCTGTGCAAGAAGCAAATTATACTATGACTTCCTTATACAAAGTTCTAGAAGGTTGTTAAAAATAGTCAACCTCCCTGAATTATTTCTATTTAAAGCAGCACTGACTCAGGGTTTTTGCATAGACATATTAGTTCATTTGTTAAAATGTTTCATTAATCATCTAATGGGAAAAGATATTTGTTTTGTAAAACAAACCCTTACTTTCAATTGGGCTTCCTTTATTATATCAAATATATACATATGACATAAATATATGTAAATACATATGAGTAATTTGGGCAGAGTTACTAAAAAATACCTAAATTTAAGTGTAAATATTTCACATTTCATCTTAATCACATGTAATTTATAAAATGAATATCTCTTTCTGAGAATTTTGCTTTTAATAATACAACCAGATATGATTTTTAAATATATTATTTTGTGTTTCAATTTTACATTGTATTTTCATTTAATTTTAATAATTTCTTTTCTTGTACTTTTTTGGTCTGTTGTCTGTTTTGTCTAATGCATGTCCAGGGTTCTAAGGTTAGTATTATTTCTGAGGTAATTTTTAGGATTTTAGTTTTAAATTTTATTTTTACTTATTTATGAAATTTTGACTTGGTTATATTTTGATTTTTCATATCATCTTTAATATTAAGGTATATCCTTTGTATAGTTTAAAGAATCATTAAAAGAATTATTTCACCACTATATTGATGAATTCCTATTTTATGATTTATAGTAATTATGCTATTGTAATATTATGAAAGCAATATTGTTACAGTTATATATATGATCAGATTTACCTGAATCTAATGAGAGGAAATAACATGAGCTATCTGGTACTGTAAGATTCAGTAACAAATGTGAATAATCCTTATTTTTAAACCCTTTTTAAAATTTTAATAAAATGCTTTTATAACATTTCATCATATTTTAAAATTATTTTTTATAAAGAACAAAATAAATCTCTTGGGTTACTTGTAGGCTAAGAATGACTTTTAATTGAAGGTTTAATATTTTCATAAATAATAGGTTCTCAGTAACATGTTCAAAGTAGAAATTCCATTTTTAATTTTACTTTATAGTTTACTGATTTCAAAATGAATGTACCATAGTTACTGTTATATACTTCAGTACAACTTCTAAGTGATATATCTAGCAAAACTAGGGAGGTAGATACAATTTCTGTAATTCGTAATGATTAAAAATTTCTTTGAGAACACCTCTCTACACTTGCTAAATTTTAATAGCTTAAAGTTATTTCAGAATGTTTGATACTATTAAGCAGTGGCCACATCTTCCATTTAATTGTAGAAAATTTAAATTGAACCAGATTTAAGATGAAGGTTTTGCTTTTTTAAATAAACTGTTGCATCATGTTCACAAATTCTTAGTTCATGATGCTATGTGTTCATTCTTTGTGTACTATACTGTATTTCTAAGCCATCTTTGAAATATTGTATTTCTATGAGGTATTATTATGTAAGGAATAAATTGAAAGGAAGAAAGTAATTTTTTAGGCTGTGGATGCTGCATTGGCATATTGTAAATAATGTATAATCAATTAAAAACAAACTTTTTTTCTATTTTCAACCTCAAGTTTGTAGGGATTTTTTTTTTTTTTTTTTAATATATTTGGTACAGGGTCTCACTATGCAGCTTGGACTCCTAGTGATCCTCCTGTTTTCATCCTCCGCAGCACTGGGATTACAGATGTGCACCATCATGTCTGGTTTCAGTGGCTGGCTCATTGTGCTCAGGGGTGGAGCCAGTACAGCATATGTTCCAGGGGATCGAACCCTGGTCCTTGTGTTTGCCTATGCACGTGGTTAATCTGCTGAGTTATCTCACCGGCCTACATAGTCATATTTTAAACTTGGTTTAATTGTATAGTGCTTACAGTAGCTGTCTATTAGTTTAGAAGAAATGGCTCAACTATATAGAAGTGTTCAAAATTTTTTTGATAACATTCCCCAACTCCCCACCACTGTTTTTCCAACATTTCAATATTAATGCTCCTGCTCCTTCCAAACAAGAATGGTAAATATAATGATGTGTATAAATAATGTCAAAGTGGAACATTAAAAATGAACAGAAATCCACTACATATGCTTACATTCTAGTTGTATTTATCATTTTGGTTAAGAGGTAAGACTAATTAGTATGGCTACTGTGGCCATTTTAAGCCACAGTTTTATAAAATTTATAAAAATATTTTGTAAGACATTTTGTACTTTAGTCATTTAGACACTGAGAAAAGTGAAATCAAAGCATAAGGGACTCAAATCATTAAAATATTTTATAGTACAGAATGAAAATAGAATGAAAAATGTTGCCATTGCTTATGAAACTTCAAAGTTACACATTTTAAGAAGCAGAATACTTTGTAATATTTCCTCTGAAGGCATGAAATTAGATTTCATCTCAGACAATATTTTAATATAAGTATAGGTTCCAATCTAGAATGCTGATTTTTCTTACTGCTAGTGTTTTATAGGTCACAAATTAAATATCTAGAGGAATTAATGATCCTCTTAATTATTTTTACCCAAGAGTTTTTTTTGTGCATATGAAATACATAGTGATTTTAGCTTATTCTAAAATGGTTAAGAAATTATACATTCTAATTTGACAGCCATATCATCTTGATGCCAAGTGAAATCAAATCATTTATATTTTCTATTAGTCATAAAGCATACATAAAAGGAAAAAGACATAACCATTTAGAAATGAGAATGAGATTAGTAGGAAACAAATGTCAATTATAGAACTTTGTAAAGTAAGAAAATAAATGTTAGACATTCATAGGTGTAGTTTTTATAACTGATATTTAAAACCAATATTTGTAATGTTTCCCTGTATTCAAAGATAATTGATCAGTAAACTACATTTTTGATAATGTGGTGATATATGGGATTAGTTTATAATTTATTTTATTACATTTATTAAAGTTCTGCTTACTTGTAGTATCCGTTACAGCTTATATTTCTCAATTTTAAACAAATAACTCTATTACTTTTTTAAAGACGGAATTGGAAAATATTGAAGTGACACAAGGCATGTCAGCAGAGACAGCAGTTACTTTCCTTAGCCGACTGATGGCCATGGTTGATGTGCTTGTGTTTGCCAGTTCTTTAAATTTTAGTGAGATTGAAGCTGAAAAAAACATGTCTTCTGGAGGTTTAATGCGACAGTGCCTAAGACTAGGTAAGTCTGTTAAGAGTAATAGTACATTTTGTGTAATTAATAGAGATCACTTTTACACAGTTCTGTGGTACACAAAGTGTTGGTGTAAGTAGATGTAGTTGTCTCCTAAAATTCAATTAGAATTTTAATGGAATTTGCAACATTAAATCATTTATTACTTGAAATACCATCATATAGGTTAAGCTAGATTTCAGATGTGGAGAAAACCTAAGGAAGCGGAGAGACTTATTAGCACAGTGAGTGCAGTAGCAGGTCCAGCATTCTGAAATAGATAGGACAGCAGCTCTTAAGCCTGAGTTAATGCTTGTAGCTTAGGCCAGGGAAGAGAATGAAGAATGGTATAAGGAAATTAGCTGACTTTAAATCGAAAATTGAGTTTAGGCTGCTGGAGATGGGGATGGGAGACTTTAAGCTAACATATCAGCCTTTTGTTATAGAGAAATAGGAAAAGAGTAAAAACCATAAAGAATAGAATAAATAAAAGTTGGGCATTATTGAGGGTAGGGAAGGGAAGATTGGAAATGGGTAGACCTTCACATTCTTTTGACTACTTTCTGCTGTGTTTTTCTGCTGTGCTGTAGAATTATATGGGGTTTGTTTATTTTCTTGCTTGTTTTGTTATCCACTGAGCACTGCTGGGGTGAAATCCCTTGTGTTACAGAATAGGAATGGTCATACTGGTTCTGGATTTGTTTATTTTTTGTGTCTTCTGGGTCCTGTGATAAGCTCTTGTTGAAGGTGAGAGTAGTAGTCAGTTTTCTCAACCCAGTGGCTATTTCTGGGTATATAGGGGGTATATTGTTTCAAGAATTGCAGTGATTGCCCTTTTTGCGTGATATGGTGAGGAATGGGGACAGGGAAGGGTCGGTGTTGTGGTCCATGTTGTTATGAGGGCATAGATATGCTAAGGTACATGTTTCTCTGGCCGCTTAATGGACAGGCTCAGACAAGATTTCTGGCCATGAAGGAAAAAGGGTTTGATTGGCAAAGGCAAGTCCTGAGATGTAGTGAGAAGTGGTGTTGTAAAGTACAGTATGTGGTCCCAGAGCTGCACATTAAAAAGTTCTTGGCTCACTTTTCCAGAACATATCCTTGTGTTCAAGGAGACTTCTCTTACAGGTTGAATTGACAGAGTTACTGGAGAGTGAAATGTTGGTAAAGTAGGGGGCTTGATATAAGAAGGGGAGAAAAAAAAAAGAAGGGGAGGTATCATGGGTTATGGGACCAATAATTGGCAGGGAAGTTGTAGGAAATGTAGTCAAATGTCCTATGTTTAGGTTATTGGTTATTATCTGCTAACCCAAGTTAAATGATTTGTTTGTTTGCTGTCTCCCCTTTCTAGATCCAGAGTTTCTAGATTTTAAAGGAGTCTCTTGGTTACTTTTCTCATTGCTGAGACAAAATACTCAGCACCCAAAGTTAAAGGAGGAAAGATTTATTTTTGGCTCAGAGTTTGTAGAGCTTTTGGTTCAGAATTGGTTGGCTACAAAGCAGGGTGACATGACAGAGAACACTGCAGAGAAGCCACAGCTCGTGGGAGGCAGCAAGCAGCAAGCGGCAAGCAGCACACTACCACAGCAGTCCTCTTCCTGTCCCTTGTAGTCTATCCAGGCAACTCACACCCAGGGTGGGACACCCTTAGTCCTAGCGTTGCATGGTTAATCAATCCTAGTACATCAGAGTATTTATATTGATTTTTAGGCAAGCAGAAAGCTACTATATTTATACCTGCCTTAAAATATCGGCAGAAGAGAAGAGAGCAAGCCAGGAGTTAGGAAGTTCCTGATATGTATGCTTTTTATTCATAATTTTGAAAAGGCAGAAAAGAAAAAAAACCCCTACTCATTTGTAGTTATAGGGGAATAGTATTGATTCAAGGATGGAATAAGGAAGGAAAAAATGGTAGATTAAAACCTGCTTGTTTTGTGTTTTTAAAAGACAAGTTGAAGGACTGGTGAGATAGCTCAGCTGTCTAAAGTACCTACTTACGCAAGTTTAGGCAAGCACAGGGACCACTGTTCGATCCCCAGCACCATATGCCATGCCAGCCCTGCCCCCACCCCCAGTGTGGGCTGAGCCCACCAGAGTCTAAGCATAGTGGTGCATGCCTGTAATCCCAGTGCTGGAGAGGCTAAAAGCAGGAGGATCACCAGCAGTCTGAGCTGCATAGTGAGATCCTGCAACATTGTAAAGTAGAGATTGAGCACTTTGGGCTATCTCTGGAAATCAAGAGGTATGAGTTAATTTCCTGTGGGCATTAGAAACATTTCCATTGGTATTTAATAGACTGACCTTGTAAAAGTCATGTAAATATGTTTAAAATATTTCAGTATCTTCTAACCAACAAATTTATTTATTCTAAGGTTTTATTTCTAAATCAATTTTATTTTTATCTTAATAGTATCTAACAGATTTATTTGTTCTAGTACCCACAGGAAACTCTTATAAGTCAATAATAAAGCAAACACTTAACACTTGCTTTGTGTTATTTACTATTCTCAGACTTTGCATATATTAATTTAGTTAATCATCACAGTAGCTTTCTAAGAGAAAAGTTACCTTTATTTTCATTTTACATATGAGAAAAAAGGTACCTTATAGTGCACAATTCTTAAGTTACAGAGTCAGGATATAAATTCAGGTGTTCTGACTAGAAAATTTGTGTAATTGGTTAAAATACTGATTTTCTAAAATAATGTTGAATGCTTATTCACAGTGATTGTACCTGCCTGGCAAGTACAATGTCCTGAGTTCGATCCCCACTACCACAAAAATAAATAAATAAATAAATAAATAAATAAATAAATAAGAAATAAAAAATAAAAAAAAATCTGTAGTCCAACTACTATGACCAGTATAGATACTGAGACTTATGGAACTTTAGTGTACCTGAAATAGGAAGTTATGAATTGTTAGTCACCAGGATGGTGAAATTGAGGGTAGATGGCATGTTATTAGAAATTTTAATCAAATAATGACTTCTAAGTCGTTTTTTATTGATCTATAAGATTCAGAAGGGGAAGGGATGGAAGGAACTAGAGTAAGAAAAAATATATTGGAAACTTCAGAGTTCCTGTAATATTTTGTTTCTTTATCTGTATAGTAATATTATGTTTCTAGCTACATACTATGTGTATTTGTATACTTTCATCATTATCTTTCAAAATTTTAAGTAATATTTATTGACTGTTTATTGTACAAAATAATAATGGGTGAAGGGACGTGTATAAAAACAAACACCCTAACAAGTTTTTCAGTGCAGCAAAGTCATCAAATTATGTTTTAATATAGTCTTATTATTTCAATAGTTTGTTGTGTAGCTGTGAGAAACTGTTTAGAATGTCGTCAAAGACAGAGAGACAGGGGACACAAAGCTTCCCATGGAAGCAGTAAACCTCAGGAAGTTCCACAAAGCATGGCTGCCTCAACAGCATCAAAGGTAATTAGCCATATTCTATATTAATAAATCTTATTTAACTGGAAAAAATTGTTTTGGTTTTTGAGGATAAAGCAACATGGTATGTATAATCATAGAGCTCTAAGCCTTGGTATTGACTTCTTTGCTTCATAATTATATTACTAACATTATTTAACCTTTCTGAGAGTTGCATTTTGGGGTTAATAAATGAAGATATTCTGTAATGAATTTCACTTCATAGGATTCTTAGCACAATTATATCAGAGTATAGCAGTAAAAAGTCATCACTATTTCTATTTTTAATAGTTAAAATTTTTTTAGAGTTTAAAAATGAGGAATGCAGGTTTTAAATGGATGTGTTTTTGGTGAAAGACAATAGTAATTTGCAACAAAACACATAGACCACCAAATGAATACACAAAAGTGTACTAGTAATTCTTGTTCTAAATTAATTCTCTTCATCATTTTTACTTTTATTAGCATCAAGCAAGGTTCTGCATTGCTGATCAGCATTTACTTCCCCAGCTGGAGTTTGTATATATGTATCCTTCTTGATTGTACTGCTATAATCATGATGCAGACCATTTAGTTCATGAAAAGAATACCTTTTTGCTTTTAACCTCTTAAACTTACATATTTTCCTATACCTTTATCCTCATCTTTTATTCAGTTACATTCTGTTCAGCTCTTGATTTTAGCTTAAATGTTTCTCTTTTAGGGAGGTGTTTTTGGCATCCTCACTGCCACTAGTCTAGGGCAGGTTGCTCTGATGTTTCTTTTAAAACCCAATTTTATCTCTTATTCACTATACTTGTACATGGATATTTGATACTATACAGTAACTGAGTTTTGCTCAGTAAATGAAATGGAAATTTAATTGGTTTTACAGGTTCTGTGTCTTTCAACTTCAGTTTTCAAACAGACCAACCACATTCTCATCATATCTTTTGGTTATTTGCAGTGTTATAGCCTTTTTTTCTTTTTCACTATGGTCAAGGAAACAATCACAAGATAATTTCACTATATATCACTGTACTACTCACAAGACTCCACAGGGTTCTCTGTAGCTTCGCAAATGAAATATTAATGTGCCAGCAGTCTACCTAATACTATCTATATAGACATTAAGGAGACTGTTAGTTACTAGAGGCAGTGTCCATATCTTGTAGAAGTTTGTAACTCTTTAGATCACTGGAGTACTTTGTAAAAGGAAAACAGCTCTGAGTTGGTGTTCTGGTTAGCCATTTTGGTTTCATGATATGAGACAAATTCCTTAGTCTCTTAAGCCTCAGTTATACAATTTTGTTAATTACAAATCTTAATTTATAGCTTAATTGTATTAATTAAATAAAAAATAATGCATGAAAATGCTTAGTGATTCCTGACATATGATGAACATTCAATGGATACTGATTCATTTTTCCCTAATAGTTAAGCACTCAGTATACACTTAGGAAATAAATAAATAATTATTTTAGGAAGCTTATGTCTCAAAGGTGTATGCACTTTATTTAGCTAATAATAGGAAACCTTTTCAGATGCACAGGACAGTTATTGCTCTGTGGGTAAAATATTGACTAAAAAGCCCATGACAGCAAATTATAAGTGATTTAGTTAAGCTAATTGGTGTCTCATTTCTCTTTGGCAAGATGTTTGTCAGTGAAAAATGAGTAAGTCTTGCATATAGAAATACTAGGTTTGCGGTGGTAACAAATAATATTTCCTGGTATGGAATACATGGACTGGACTGCTAAGTTTAATTTTCCTTTTATTCTTTTTTCTCTTCCTTTTTATGTTTCCTATCGGCATTTTAATAAGAAAAAATGGTTAATCTTTTTGTATGCTTAAAAAAAGTTTTCCTGCAACTAATCTGTATGGAGTTGTATGAATCACAAAACTTTATGAGGCCTAATTTTTTTCTTGGGGGTGGGGAGTAGCCATAATCCAAGTTTTTTCTATCATGTAGTCTTTATAATGGTCAGGTTATAATGGTCATTGTAAAATGTAAAATAGTACATTTGTTTCTAGTTTTTTTCTGTCTGTTTTGTAGATGCTATGACCATTAAATCATCATGTGATGAATAATGTTAGCCTATTTTTAGATGATCTAGCTTAGTTTTAAAAGTTAAGAGCTTATGTAAGATCACAAAACTGTTAAGTTTTGAATTGTAATGGAAATCAAATAACTATCAATCTTCAAGTGCCATACTCTTTTTTACAGTTTGTTCTGCCATGGAATGAATCATTCTGATTTAGGAGTGAAATGTCACAAGTAACACATCACGAAATACAAGTTGATCTGTTATCTGTCACAGCAACAAAAATCACATATCATTTATATATAGGAATTACATTTGGCACTTGGCATATATTATCAATTTTAGTGCACACAATTTGTAATGTATTCTATAGGTGAAAAAATGTAAGGTTGAGTTTCAGGAAACAAGGCTTACTAATTTAATTTACTGTGTGACTGTAATATCTGAAATCTGTACTCAAGGAAGAGGAAGTAAAGGATGTGGTCACTTCCTAATAAATCATACCTTTTAGAAATGATATCTTATGTAATTTTCTAAAAACTTTTATTTATCTACCATTCCATTTTGACTGATTCTTAATTCTCTTATTTTTTAGACTCCTTTGGAAAATGTTCCAGGTAATCTTTCTCCTATTAAAGATCCTGATAGACTCCTTCAGGATGTTGATATCAATCGCCTGCGTGCTGTTGTCTTTCGGGATGTGGTAAGTTGTGTCTGTTTGGTTTCTCTGTAAAAGGACCTTCCTCCCTCATTTGTATAATAGAATTTACAATTTATAATGGATATGTATGTTGAAACTACCTTGAATTTGTTGGATATTTCTGATGTAAAATAATTGAGCCTTCCATTTCTCTGAAAGTTTCTTGATGTAACTTTAAAAAAACAAATGAAAAAATTCTAAGGGAGTAGGGGTGGCCTTGAGATACTGAAATTTAGCTTGCACCATCTACTCCTTTCTTTCATTATTTCTTGTTCCATTGACAGATGCTGAAACTTTTATTATTAATCATTGTTACTATATTATAGCTGAAAGGATTAGGTCATTACATACTGATGGTAATTAATCTGTGTGGAAGTTACTTTTTAAAGAAGAATCTGCATTTTTAAAATATGGATATCTATGAAAATTTGATTTAGAAATGTAGCTTAATAAAGTTTTAGAGAAAAAATAGTTTATGGAAAGATTTTATGGAACCCACCCATCATATAGTTACTTACTCAAGATTGATAAAGCAGTAGTCCTTTCATGAACTATATTAAAAAGTGCCATGGTTTATAACAGATGCAATATTGATAGCATTTTTTAAAAATATAATTGCTGTAAATCAGCAGGATTTGGATTCTAGCTGTTTTTTTTTTTTTTTTTTTTTTCTGTAGTAGAGTGTACAGAGTCACTATGTAAATCCAACTGTAGTATTTCTCCTGTTTTCAGCCTCCCAAATGCTGGGATTACAGGCATGCACCACCATGCCCTATCTCAATCACCCTCTCAGCACGCCCTGGGGGTGGGACCAGCATGTCACGCCGGGTCTGGCTTTTTTTTTTTTTTTAATAGATTGCAAATTGAAAATAAATTATTTACAAACATAAATGAATATAACAATAAGAACTGTCCAAAATAAAAATGAAAAAAGAATTTACAGATCAGTCATAATAGTTCACTGTGTCAAAACAAAGAAACTTATATTCATATAATTAGAATTCTCAAAGTAGAAAGGAGTAGGCAATAAATATTTAAAGATTTAAAATTTCTGAATTTAGTTCAACTTATAATACATT
>NW_004524614.1:13663151-13674875 GCF_000260255.1 Octodon degus
GACCCGAGCAGGTTATTCCCCCTGATGGAAATATTTTGCTGCTGAACACAAAAGAATAACTGAAAGACTACTGTTATATACCTCTTAATCTCCTGTGTTTAATTTTTTGCCCTATTTGGTGGGTTCTTTCCATTCTCACTCATGGAGCTGTGATCAATTTGCTCCCTCTCTAGAACATCATTTAGTAGTCCGTGTAGGCTTAGCTTTGTCATCATGAAATTCTTTAGTTGTTCTTTGTCATGGAAGTATTTCACTTCTCCATTATACTTGAAAGAGAGTTTTGCAGGGTATATCAGTCTGGGTTGGAATTTGTTTTCTTGCAAGACTTGAAGCCCTTTGCTGCATGCTCTTCTGGACTTGATGGTTTGTGAAGAGAAATCTGCTGTTATTCTGATGGGTTTTCCTTTAAATGTGATCTGTTTCTTTTCTTTAGCGGCTTTTAGTATACTGTTCCTGTGCTGAATTTTGGGATCTTGATTATTATATGTCTGGGTGTGGTTTTCATTGGTTTGATGTTATTTGGAGTTGTATATGCTTCGGCTACGTGAATGTCAGATTGTCTCCCCATATTTGGGAAGTTTTCTGCTATTACTTCTGCCCATATTCTTTTTATATCATTTATATTGACTCCTTCCTTCTCATTGATGCCTATTAGTCTTACATTGTTCATCTTTGCATCGTCTTGCAGGTGTTGAATTATTTTTTCCTGCATCTTAGTTGTTTTAAGGAGATCTTTTCTTACTTTTTCACTAGCTGCAATGGTGTCTTTAAGGTCAGAAAGTCTATTTTCACTTTCCCTCAAATGGTTTTGCCAGCTTGCGATTGAGGTTTTAATTTCCTGTATATCACTTTGAACCCGTTTCATACATTCTATTTCTTTCCTAAATTGTTTATTCAGGGGTTCCATCATTTTTATATTCTGCTCTATTTTTTATCAGTGTATTCTTTAGAAGCACTTAGTACTTCTTTGATTATAGTTATCACTACAGTTTTTAGTTCCGAAATTATTTGTGATCTGATTTCTTCTATACCTTTCTGCAGTTGTTTCTTTACTGCCAGCCCTATTATTTCAGAGATAACAGGTGTGTGATTCCCAGTTTCCTCTATGCTAGTGTCTTCTGCAATTGTACTGGGTGAATTCGGGGCCTGACACTACATTTTGTTCCTTCTCTTTGTCATTTTGTATACCACTGTCTTCTGACCTTTGATGTAGAGCTTAGATAGAGTTATTACCTCAGCACCAGGTCCAGATCTACCAAGTTCAGATTCCTCCAGGTGGGTGTTGTTCGAATCTGGCTGCTGTGCTCCACTTCTTTCTGCTGCAGCTGTTAGAGCTGATCCCTTTGTGTCTCTCTGGCAAGATGTTCTGCTCCTGAATCAGCTGGGTGGGTCTTGCCTCTAGCCTCTTTGCAGGGAGTTCTGCTGAAGGGTTCCCCGCTGGGCCTGCACTCTGGGTTGAATGAGGATCTGAGGGCCCCAGGTCATCTCACTCACTCTCCGGGCCTGCTCTCTGGGTCTGTTCAGGATCCGTGGGCCCCGGGTTGTCTCACTCACTCGTCAGACCTGGGCTCTGGGTCTGTTCAGGATCCCACGGGCCTGGGTCTTCTCACTCACTGGCCAGGCCTGGGCTCTGGGTCTCTTCAGGATCCCGCGGCCCTGGGTTGTCTCACTCACTCGCCCTGCCTGTGCTCCTGCTCCATTCAGGATCAGTGGGCCCCAGGTTTTCTCACTCACTCACCGGGCCTGCGCTCCTGGTCTATTTGGCTTTTTTTTTTGATTGAAGAAATGTGTAAGAAATTTATGCCTAAAATTTATACTTAACAAACAAATTAGTAGAATGTTTTGCACTTTACACAGTGGTTAAGATATATTTAAGGAATATGGAATAGAATAATACATGGTAGGAATAAATAAAAATTATTACTTACATGTATATTTTTATAAATACCTGGAAAAATTGATGATCAGAAAACATAAGGACAGAACAATAGGCAATATATGTAAATATGAAACATAAAGAGGCAAACATGATAAAAGATCATTATTAATAGTAGACAACAGGGGGCCAGGGAGATGGCTCAGCGGAATAAGCGCTTCCCTGGCAAGTGCAAGGGCCTGAGTTCAATCCCCGTTCTGCAAAAAAAAAAAAAAAAAAACAGTAGCCAACAGAAGGCAAATCAAAACAGGCAACATACCTTTCACTATGAATAAAAAATGAAAATATTAATACCTAGCATTATAAGGGTATAGTGAAATTTGCTGTTACATAATCACTTGTATAAAAGTATAGATTAGATAAATTTTTATATGCTTCTTTATCTATGTTAAAATTCTTGCAAATGTTGATGTTTTCTAACCCAATCTTTTAATTAGGAAGTTATTTAACTTAATGTTTTCATCAGGGATGATTACAGGAAAGTGGCAACATTATAATACCCTGGGATATTTTATAGTTTAATAGATCTTGGCATATTCAGTTCATAGAAAATAACCCTGATGTATGTAGCCACTAAGGTATTTTTGGAGGCAATTTAGTGAAGCAGAAAAATGATCATGTTGTATTTTAAGGGAAGAAAACAATATGTACAGGGGCCAGGGAGATGGCTCAGTGGAATAAGCATTTGCCTGGCAAGCGCAGTGGCCTGAGTGCAATCCCCGGTTCCGCAAAAAACAAACAAAAAAAGAAAACAATATGTACAGACACATTAGTACTAATACAAATATTATATATGTGTGTACTTCCATTTTTAAAAAGAAAAAAATACCCAAATTCTAATAATTATTTTTAGTCAAACAGACTTTATTTTGTCCTTTATCTTTCTATACTTCATGTTTAATTTTCTGTAATACAATTATATTACCTCTATAATTATTAAATAATAATGTAATATTAAGGCCATTATTAAGAATCTTATTTAATATCTGAGTCTAATATTATCAGGGTTATTTTCTTTTCTTTTTTTTTTGCATTACTAGGAATCAAAATCAGGACCTTGTGCTTGCCAGATGTCACTGAGCTATCTCCCTGGCTCTGAATCTAATATCTGGAAAAAGATTTTTACAGACAGTTTAACTATTAGAAATGGATACTCTGGTTTCTCTTCAGATCGTATAAATCTTTCACCTTTTACTATTAGAAATGGAATCATCAAAAAATGTGCTGTAAAAGGGATATTTTTAAATGAAGAAATAATTATGACATAACACATCTTCATCTTCAAAAAGTACAGCCAGCACCAACATATAAAATCTAGAAAGTTCAGGCCTGGTTTATAGCTCAGTGTCCCAAGCACCTGCTTGGCAAGTGTAATATCCTGAGTTTGATTCCCAGTACCACCCACCCAGCAAAAAACTCCAAAATCTAGAAAGTTCTTATGTTAAGGGTGACTTTCTGTTTACATTGTTAGAAAACTTGGATCACATTGTTTGATTTAGCAATAATTTTTTAAAATTCATGATGTTTTATGCATTGGTTGTATAAGATACCAGTGGTGCTTAGCTTCTTTTCTGAAAGAGAAGAATTGTGTTAAATTGCCAGGGTGTACCTTCCGTACATAATACAGGCTAAATAATTTATGTTTGTTGAGTTTATAATATGTATCAAGCATTGAACTTGTATTATCTTAAGCTTTTAGTTGAGGTTTAAGAGAAAGCTAAGACCCCCCCCATACAATCTAGTCACTGACATACAAGGAGGATCAATTGATTACCACAATACCACCTTGGCTAAATTAGTACAATCAGTAATAACTATCATATCAAATAAAAACTGGAAAATGGCAAATTATAACTAGTACTAGGCCAGCATCATAGCTCAGTGAAACTAAGTGCCTGCTTAGGAAAACACAGGGATAGGGGTTTGATCCCTGGCACTACATGTTGTGCCAGCGCTGCCTACAAGCATGCTGAGTTGGCCACTATTACCAGGTGTTGTGGCGCGTGTCTGTAATCCCAGTGCTGGTGAGGCTGAAAACAGGAGGATCGCTACAAGTCCGAGTTGCAAGTGAGGCCATATGCCAAATACATAAAAATTAAAAAATGAAAAAATATTAAAAATATAGCTGTAGTCTCTCATCCTTTACTCTAGGTACAGGATTTATACTTACATAGTGATATCTAAGACAGATCAGAATTATATAAATATCCCTTTGGTAGAACAATTTAACTCCTTTCATATAAAACAATATGCAGCTGTAGTAAGATACTGTTAACTACCTATATATTCGTAAGTATAGGTGGTACAGGTATGGTAGTATGAAGAAAAAAGAGGAAAAGAAATAGATTACAAAATTAAAGCAAGTGGTACATGTGAAGAATGTGATAAGATTGGTGAAGAAGTACTGTCAAGGAGAAAGAGAAATTAGTGATATTGGGTAATAGCAACAAAGGCAACCACCTAGGAGAAGTATGGATAATAGAGAGGGGAGACTAAATTAGAGGGAAAGAAAATAAAAATATTAAGGGGACAAAATGAAAGAGAAAATGAGAGAAGGGGAGAGAGAATAAAAGGAGGGTCTATTCAAACAAACATATCAAAGTAATAATAAAATGGTAGAAAGGAAGATGGTTGGTAAATCTCAGAGGCCACCAAAAACTAGTCAAATAATTTAAAAATGTACCAATAATGAAAAAGAAAAGGAAGAAAAAGAGCCAGAGAGGAAAAAATTCCTATGTATTTTTAGAAGAATGTTTTCTCCCCAGCTCAGTAGTCTTTAATCTTCTTATACATCACATTCTCTACTGCCCCTTTTTATAGTTTGTGAGTTTATACGGCCATCACTCTGTTCGGGGGCACATCTCTCTGTAGTCCTATTTGTGGCAGTTGTTCAAGCTGGGAAACCAGACCAGGAAGGGTATAGTGTGTATTCTGAGACTCCATTCTTTCTGGTTGGGGATCAACAGCCTTTACCTGATGTATTTTCTAGTGTTCGTGGTATAAGTTCCTGATATGTGGGGGCTACTGTGGGCTTCAGACCTGATTCTCAGTCCTGCGGATTCTCAGAGGAGAAATAGATCTGCCCAAAACTAAGGTGGGCATATTTCTAAAAGCTCTGGGAGGATGCAGAGACCTGGGTTATATCGTATGGGTATCTAGAATACCAGGCAGAACAGGCAGCTATTACCCTTGCTGCTTAATAAAGTGGCAGACTGGCCTATAATGTCAAGCAGGGTCTGTGTCTGAGACACTGGGCAAATGCTGAGTGGAGACTCTGGTTGCCCCATATTGGTGTAAGACATCAAACAAAGAATCCAGGGGTCTAGGATTGGAGCAGGACACTGAGAACTCTGTAGGTTTACATTTTCTGAGCACAGGGTGCTAGAGCTTATCATTTAAATGTGACATTAGAAAGTATGTTTTATAATTGATCATATTTTATGGGCTCACTCAGGCAGCACACATACAATTGATCATATTTTAGAGTTATTTGTAGAGAATTCTACTTTATTTTTGACAGTTTGAGAGGCTGGGGAGATGGCTCAGTGGAATAAGCATTTTCCTGGCAAGTGCAAGAGCCTGAGTTCAATCCCCGGTTCTGCCAAAAAAAAAAAAAAAAAAGTTTTAGAAATGTTTAATCTGATAACCATTTTAGTTACCTTATTTCCAAAACAAGTAAGTTCTAAATGTTTTTAAGAAACATATATACATGTGTATGTGCCCATAGTATACCTACATTCATAGATCAAGTTACTATAGACTGTAATCATAGGATAGAGAACTTTAATGTTCTTTTCCCCACAGTCTCACTTTTCTCTCATTTTTGGGACAAATACTCAACACCCAAAATGAAGGAAGGGAAGGTTTTTTTAGCTCACAGTTACTGGAGGTTTCATTCATACTTGGCTGGCTCCAAGGTAGAGTGGCACAGGGCAGAGAACATCCAGTTCATGGCGGTGGAACAACAGTGGCAAGAGAGAGGAGTTTGTCTCTGTCTCTTATATTACATTCAGGTTCTCTGCCCCAGGCTGGGGGAAAGCACACACCCATAATCCTAGCCTTGGTTCACCCATAGTCCCAGTGTATCATGAATTAATCGCAAACTATAGAAGTTCCTGCTCCATGACTGCATGAGGCTTTGGGGGGGACAACTAGACACAAATCATAACACCTACCAAATATTTCTCAGCTGCTTTACTTTCCAAATACATTTTCCTAGTCAAACTATATGTATAAATATAAATATTTAAATTTAGAGATTAAGAATTACATGTTTTGTAAGAATTTCTGAGTATTGTTGGTACTGCCATACTAGGTGTAAGTGACAGGAAGAAAATTCGATAAAATGTCAGAAATAAGTTCTTCTCATTGCTCACAACTATTTTTTGTGTTGAAGACATTATTGATTTAAACTCATGAACTGTTTAGATCTGGGGAAAATAGTTATGTGGCAATTTTTACTATGTGGTAAGAAAAAAAATAAGACTTTAACAAAACTTGTCTTGAAGTGCTTTTCTCATAATCTGAGGTCGAATATAAATTCATTGTACTTTGCCCTTTACCCTTGAACTATATTCTACTATATCATCTGTTTCTAAAATGATATAAACTAATTTTTAATCTTCAAAAACTGAATTGAAAAGATGTCAGCTATCCACATTAGTGCATTAACATTTTAAGACAATTTCAGTTTGCAGATTTACTTATTTAGCTTTTAATAGTGGAGAGATGGATTTTTAAAGCAAATTGGAGAAATGTAATTGAGTCCATATCTTTTAATACCTAAACAAGTCAATTATTATAAAAATGTAGTTATTCTCCATATATTTAGTCTCAGTGTATTTCAGACTTAATTTCGAAAACAAAACTGTGAATAAACAGCATAAACCAGGAGACTTGGTTTTAAAATGAAAATGCAACTCATTTCATACTATGTATGGAGCTTTTAGCTTGGAAACACTGTAGTTCAATGTCTTTTATTTATAATTCTGCCACTTGGCAGTTGACTTTGATTTGTTTCTTTGTACTCATAATTTATTTAATGATTTCTTACTGTCTAGTACTGTGTTTTCAATGGTAGAAATACAAATATTGTGGAAAATATCAAGTTAAACTATGTGTGAATTTTTTCTTGCATGATATCGTTTGCTAGTCTGTTTGTACTTTTTGTAGTAATTGCTTAGATAGTTGATTTTGTCCCTTCTTTCTGCTTATTACATTACCTTTATGATGCAAGGAATACACAATTTAAGTTCTTCTTAAGACACTAGCTGTAGAAAAGGAGTTACTATAGTATGTAAAATATTGAGTCCATACTATTGCAGAATGAATTTTATCTATTTTGGTTATTTTCTTCATTAGCTGTGCTAATTCTGTTTGATAATTCTGAATGATAAGTAAATATATCCTCTATACTTCCTTTTCTAACAAATGCAGTACTATAAGTTCAACATCTTGTCTGCATTATACTTAAATGAATAATAAATATAAATTACCCATTAATGAAATCATTAAAATTTAATGTATTTTGTTTTGTTCATTTGTATTTTTTTACATATTTACTTGTGGACCACAAAACCTACAGTTTTAATTTGGAAATATCACCTTCACCTAGCTTATAGGAAAGACTTTATAAATATTTACTTTGCATTCTTTAGATATAGTAGTATTAGAGGTTATGTAGATTAGCATAAGGTGATTAACCAGAGATTTCAAGGATTACTGCAGACGTTATATTTTTGGAAAGCAAACCTGCTATAAAATATCTTTTGTACCAGACTCAGTGTACTTTTTATAAACTATTAGCTCCTTTACCTAACATCACACATATTTTAAGCTTTTCAGTACTTGGCTGATCTTCTCTAGAAAACATGGTCTTATCCTTGAGCTTCTGAAATTAGAAACCTCTAGTATTGTTTGTATTTTAGAAGTCATTTTTGCACTGCAGAATAATTGAATCATTAGTTTTTGTGTTTTAATGAAATCACAGATTCAATTAATCTTTTCTTTTCTTTCTTTTTTTTTTTTTTTTCTTTTTGGTGGAACTGGGGATTAAACTCAGGCCCTTGCACGTGCCAGGGAAGTGCTTATTCCACTGAGCCATCTTCCCGGCCCCAATTAATTTTTTCTTATGTTCCTGTTTTACACTTGAACTCGTACTGAATTTATTTTTAGCTAATTTTCCCCATTGTTTTACATCTTCATTTTGTGCTGTTTCTTGGTCAAGCAGTAGTACTATGTTTAAATTTTTATGTATTCCAATTGTAATTTAATCTCCCTAATTTTATTCAATTGTAGTAGTAAAAGTTCTTGATTTTTTTTTAAATCTAAGACATTCTTTTCAACTTTATGCTATTTGTGCATTATGTAAACAGGCCATAATTGTTATGCAAATAGATAAAAATGGTAAAGAAATCAAAGGATATTGTAATATTTTTGTGGCATTATTTAGCAACACTATAGTATTTTAATATTTGGCACTATAGTTTAGTCCACAGCTTATAATACTACATCTTCAGAGTTTTGTATTTATATTTACATGATACTTAGTAAATAACAGTATGTTAAATAATAATATGACATATTTAGTTATAAATGTCATTCACCTCTATAAAGAAATGGAGCAAGAATAATTTCAAAAGCTTTTGGAACTTACACGTAAAAAAAAAAATTAAATGTCAAACTACCTTTTCATTTTAACACAGGATGATAGCAAACAGGCACAGTTCTTAGCTCTGGCTGTTGTTTACTTCATTTCTGTCCTGATGGTTTCTAAGTACCGAGACATATTAGAACCCCAACGAGAGACTGCAAGAACTGGAAGCCAAGCAGGAAGAAACATCAGACAAGAAATAAATTCCCCAACAAGTACAGGTACTTAATAGTTTTTATTTAATCAGTTCTTCATCATCTCTTTTTTATCCTACTTTTACTTCTGTACTTAAACTGGGCTTACTCATAATTATGTCATATATCCAAAATTGGTATAGGCTAATTTGAATCCTTAAAGACTATTACAAATAATCATAATATAAAAATTATGAATTAGTACTATTGATATTTATATGATGTTTGCTATAGTTTCATTTTACCATCATAATTTTGGTTTTACTGTATCTATTAGTGCAAGCCATTTAGTTATATCAGTATTTAACATATATACGAGTAATTCTTAGTTTTAAAAAATTTCTTTTTTAATCCTTATAAATATAAAAGATATTCTTACATAATTGCTTAAGAATAAGAGTAAGCTAACATTATAAATCTTCATAAATCAAGGCCCAGTATAATGTTTTTCCTTCCTTCTGTTCTTTCTTCTTTCTCACTTTCTCTTTCTTCCCTTCCTGTTCCCCTTTTATTCTCACTTCGTCTTCCCTATCTCTTTCCTTTCTTCCTTCTCTCTTTTGTCTCTCACTTTACACAATGAAGTGACTCAATAATCTCTCAATTCACAGGGATACATTCCAAATTTTGTATCAGTTGTACAGAAGTTTATAAAGTGATCTCAACTAAAATCCAAAGGCTTATAGTTAGGTGACATCATGTACAACAGTGAACCATCTTGGAAGATGTTTTTCTCACTTACAAAACCTGCTTGCATTGCAAAAGTTCTTGGAGCATCAGTTTTGCCTTTTCTACTTGATGACTATAAAAACTTTCTAGCAACTAATATAACAGAATGCCAGCAATATTTACACTTCTATGAAGTGTTAATATCCAGGTTGTTTCTCTCTAGTTTATAGTACAATCTAGGCAACTCAATGATTATTTCATGTGTCACTGTGTCAATTTACAATTCAAGGTATCTGTTCTGAATCAGTAATATGATTATAAATTAAATGAATGTTTAAAATTTGAGTATTAATTAGTGGTCAGATCTCTGCATCTTATTTTCCACAAACATATCCCACTTCATTTAGTTCTTACTGCTATTTTAGAGATAAAGATTATATTTGAATCAGTATTTTGCTTTTGTATATCATATTTACTTTTAACCATAATAAACATGATTGTCATTTAGTATATTTTTAATTTTTATTCTTCAAATTAAGCATAATCTTTCATTTCCAATTTTTTGTTTTGTTTTGTTTTGTTTTGTTTTGTTTTGTTTTTTGAGGTACCAGGGATTGACCCTGTGCTTGCCAGGCAAGCACTTATTCTACTGAGCTATCTCACTGGTCCTAAATGTATTCAATACAGGGTCTACAAGTTGTCACTGCACAGATCAGGCTCATAGAGATCCTTCTGTTTTCAGCCTCCCAACTGCTGGGATTATAGGCACGCACCATGATGCCCAGTCTCATTTGCCATCTCAGGTGCCCCGGGGTTGAGGCCAACATGCTGGGGATCGAACCCAGTCCCTGCATCTGGCTAAGCAGGTGCTTTAGTCCGCTGAGCTATTTGACCGGCCCCATTTTCAGCTTTTGACTTTTACTTTTTAAAATAGTAAGAGTTGATCATCTCAAATTTTTCTTCATTTTTAATATATTCCTGTCTTTCATATATGTATAAAATGAATAATATAGTAAACTTTTCCAGATTTGATTTCCTGCGTATTTCTACATCACTTATGTGTGTTACTAAAATTACCCTTGGCAAATGTTTGTTTTTTTTTCTTTAATGAATAGCATCTCCTCAATCTTCAGAGATGCATTCTTTATTGTTATTATAGTTTGCATGGTGCAGTAATAACAGCATTGTTACAAATCTCCAGTAAACAGCGCCATAAGTTGTTACATGGTACTGACAGTTTGATCCCATGATTTACTCCACAGTTGTCGTCATACCATCTATCCCTCATCCAAGTTTGAACCATGGGTTCCTTGCCAAGTTAATTCCTGAGCAGAGCTTTACCCACTCATTTTACAAAGGTAATATTGACCTCTTCTGCAGAGCTATTTGGTGTTCTTTATGCGTTATAAATGTTCATGATATACTTGTTTATTAATAAGTAAACATGACCTCAGCTTTTATGGAGATGTAATACATTATATTTCTCCCCAACTAATGAGAACAAAGTATAGCTTTCATGTTCTCTAGTCCATTTTATCTCTTTATGCATCATCTGCAAATTAAAAACACCCAATAAATGTATATTGATACATGTAATAGCAACTGTTCTAGAGATTTCAGAAGAGTTGTACCTTAATAGTTGAGCTAAATCAGTTTAAAATAAAGGTTAGTCTAGACTCACTAGAAAAAAAGGATAAAAAACAGACTTTTTTTTTTTTTTTTTTTTTCGGAACCGGGGCTTGAAATCAGGCCCTTGCACTTGCCAGGCAGGCACTTATTCCACTGAGCCATCTCCCCGGCCCCAAAAAACAGACCTTAAGAATATCGAGGTAGTCTATGTTGTTTAACTTGTAGTGAGAACAGTCTCAGTACTCTTTAAAGCCATGGCAAAAATGTTTTACCAAAAAAACATACTGCTATGTTAGACCCCCCCAATGGCATATTACTAAGCATGTAATGGGGAAGGAAAATGCAGTTCATCGTGGGTGAAAAAATCATGGCAGAAATAGAGTAACAAACAATAGATATTTTAGAACTATCAAATAAGGACAGTCAAAGGCCATTATAAATATATTCAAAATGCTTTTCAATTTAAAGAAACGAGTGCATACAATGAAAACCAGAAGATGTAAAGAAAAAAATTATTTCTTTTTTTTAAGAAAAAATTCAAAACAAGATAATAGGTGAATAACAATGTGAATACATTGCACATGGTTATATTTACATTAGCTACTAAGAGTACAAGATGACAGCATTTAATTGTCCAAACAATATTA